>NW_015656602.1:8608-26065 GCF_001515625.1 Sinocyclocheilus rhinocerous
GCAGCGTATCGCCATATGCACTGGCAGTAGCAAGTTCCTGTACTTGTTTGCAGCAGCAGCAATAATCTACAACTACAGCAATAACCAACAGCAGCAGCAATTCAGCAGCAGCGTAGCAGATCTGTTCCGCCAAGACCAAATACATTAACATGGTCATATCCATCACCATGCTAAAATGTTCAGAGAGTTGTCATGATTTAAATATATTATTAATTCCATTATATATATATATATATTATTCCTTACATTTATTAATATTATTAAATAAAAATATCTTTCGAAGACTGATGTGACTAACCTTGCGCTAACCCAGTGATTGTTTTTTTTTTTTTTTGACAGACTTTGTCTCTTGACAGACTTTGTCTCCAGACTAGTGTGTAGCACCAACCACTGTATTAAAACTGGCGATTTCAGCCATTGCTGTGTGCAATATTCTTAAATTCAGTAAATGGACTGTTGGTCGGTTCACACACATACTTTCGGAGACCAATCTTGGGTCAAATGGCCCTTCATCGACTATGCTTTTTGTTGTCAAACAGCTACCAGAGTTTATGTGGTTTTGTTTGAGGAAGTATGGGTCAGGACATGCATCTCTCAGCCCATTAAAATGAGTCAACAATTAGCTCGGGCCTCTTCCCGCAAAAGAGAGTCAGCCTTCCTGAAATGTTTTCAATTTTTTTCGGCCAGTCTCTTTCAGAAGCGCCTTGGCAGTGATTCCTCTGGAATCTAACACTAGTTTGCTGGAATCAAATCACGGTCATGTGGGTGATCACAGACTCCAGGTGTGTCTCTCTCAAAGAGGTGGGCGAGAAAACAGCATGTCTTTCGTCTGAACTCTCGCCCGTGAGATCTCGCCTCATTTTTCCAGCCAGTTTGGCTATCAGCAGAGTTGAACCCCCTCAAAGGGCCCAAACGCTGGTCAGCAAAGCTTTGGAAACACTCGGCGAGAGGCCTCCCGTGGGTCTTTGGATCTGTGCGTTGACATTATTCTCCCATTAATGCCTCAAATAGGTCACTTAGGAGCCTAGGAAGAATCTGCCTTGTTTGGATGAGGAGGTTTTGCACTCACATGTGTTGCAAATCCAATAGTCTGCATATGAATCATAGAAAACTGGCCTATTCTTAGGCCTTTGTATATAGTTACTTGACCAAACCTGGCAGATAAGCACAGACCACCCACGATGGCCCTCACAGCATGAAAGGACACTTTCTACACTCCAGAATCAAGCTGGAAACCTTGCCAGACATACCAAAGAATGATTAGGAGTGCAGAAAAGATGTGTGTTTTGGATTATGCTACCTGTTGTTTTAAATAAGTGCCATTATTAGTGTTATATTTGAGGGACTGAATGAAATGGGCAATTGGCAATGGCCAGTTATTTTGTTTATTACTCATGCACTCTCATTTTTAATTTCATCATCTATCATTAATGTTCAATTGTGTGTTTTTTTTTTTTTTTTTTTGAGATTGTAATACTCATTTTAACTTTTAAAATGTCAAGTCATGTAGATGTTCCATAGATGGATGGAGGAAAGCTGACAGACCACTCTTAAATATAATTAAGCAAAAGCAAGCATGTCCCTATTAGTGGTCAAGGAAAAGTTTTGGATCATTTGCTTGGTGAAACCTTAGTGAAAATGCATTCAATATTACTCCTGCACTCTCATTTTTAATTTCATCATCTATCATTAATGTTCAATTGTGTGTTTTTTTACAGATGTGAATGAATGTCTAACTGCAAGCCCCTGCCAACATCAGTGCTACAATCTGATTGGCTCTTTCATCTGCCAATGTGAAGTCGGATATGAACTGGCTTCAGACTCAGTCTCCTGCCAAGGTATTTTTTATGCTTTTTTAGTGTATGAGAGTACATGATAGAGTTTGTTTGAATATTCTTAACGTCATCAACAATAATTTCAACGTGTATGCAAACGAACATGTAAAGTATTGACAGTAGGTCAATTTAGTTAGGGTGAATTTCACAGTATCTCACCATGAGGGAGTAGCTAACATCTACAAAAAGTTATTCTCGCTATCCTGTTGTAACCAATCAGATCAATATAATCATAGTCAAACAGTATTTCAATGCTGATAACATTGTACAATGTTTTTTTCCCCCATTTGTGTGGATATTATATTGATTATAAGAATATCTTAATGGGCCTTGGACAAATGAGCATTATTATATAATTCATGAATAAAATATAGGTATCACGATATAAAATAGATTAGGTTTGTTTTGATTACTAGTAACTTGCATGCATGCTTTCCAATGGCAGGCTATGTTAGCTCAGGAGGCTAATCTGTTAGCATGCTATCCTTAGGCTAACTGAAACAAAGGGAAACGCTACATCTGATGTAGGTTTGGTTATATAATGTGTGAAATAGCCATTTAAAAGACATTAACTGAGGTTCTTTGATAGGCTAATTAAATTGTCTTTGACAAGCTACACAAAGTATTTGCACACTTAAGCCACTCTTAAAAATGTCTCAATGTCTTTGCATCTTATGATTAAAAATATTAAACTAAGTGGTATTTGTTTTATAGGAAGATACCTGAAGTACACGTTTTCAATCAAAAAGATTAAACTTTTAAGGTTTGTGAAGACTTGTTTACACCAAGAACTATGACTATATTAGTGTCCACACCAGAACAATAATGTTGTTTATTATAAGCGCGCACTGCGGTTTAGACGTCTGCCGCTTTAAATGCTTGCGCTTGTTAAAGTTGTGTGGATTCTGATTGGCTGTTAGTGTTTTCATTGTTCATCAGCTGGAAAAAATTGTTCTGAAAGTGATTTTAACAAGATTGTTTCTCTGTGTCTTCATAATTGTAGCTGGGATTTGGACTTAGCTATTCTCATAGAATAAGAACGATTATTAAAACTTTCTAGTTATAGTCATTATCCTTGGTGTAAACAACTATTGATATATTGTTTCAAATGAAGACAAAAAGCATGTGGACACTTTCTGCTTGTCCAATGTCAGTGTAGTGTAGTATAAACATAGGTAATTCGGTCCACAGACATTAAATGGACAGGAACCACGGTAATGAGCAATATTTTGTCATTCTGTAAGTTTCATTCTCATTTGTGTTTTCCAGATATCAATGAGTGTGAATTCTCAAACTACATCTGCCAGTTCCAGTGTGTGAATCAGCCCGGCGGATACCAGTGTGTGTGTCCTGACGGATACCAGCTCCAAGGGACGCGGATGTGCCAAGGTACATTCCCATTTCTTCCAGTCTCCTAAAGTCAAGTCAAGTCACCTTTATTTATATAGCTGTTTATACAATACAGATTGTGTCAAAGCAGCTTTAGAGTGTCGAACAGGAAAATATATGGTCAATAATGCAAGAGGACAATAACAAAGAGTCATTTTCCAGCTAAAGTCAGTTCATTGATGATTGAGTGATGTCTTCATCCAGTTCAGCTCTCTTCCATTAGTATCTGTGCAATCAAGTCCACAATATTACCAGAAATTAAGCACCCCCATCTAAGCAAGCCAAAGGCAACAGTGGCAAGGAACAAAAAGTTCATCGGTGACAGAAATGGAGAAAAAACCTTGGGAGAAACCAGGCTCAGTCGGGGGACCAGTTCTCTGGCCAGACGAAACCAGCATGATGTGGTTTAATTCCAGGCTGCAACACAGGTCAGATTGAGCAGAGGACTTGTCTGGTTCCCATGGTCTTGTGCCGATGGCTGTCGAGGTGATGAGGTCTTGGCAGGGGATCTGTCTCTGGGGCTCATCTAGTTGACATGGTCTCCACTGACATTCAGGGCTGTAGAGGTCGTCTTTAGGTGCTGATCCACCATTTATGGCCTGGATACAGATTGGATCCATATGGCAACAGTGACCTCGGAATAAGAATGAAAGAGACTAATATTAGCATACTGTTGATGCCATTCTTCTTACGATGTAGCGAGTACATTGGGTGTTATGGGAAGTGTTCCCGGTTCCGGTTGTCCTAATTAATGCAGCCTAAAAATCCTTTAACGGATTTGAATTATAGAAATGTGTAAGTGTGTTATGTGTATGCCAAGTTAAAGAGATGGGTCTTCGGAGACATGCTGATATCGCGTTTGGTCTCGTTTTGTATCACGTATCTCGTCAGTGTCTGCGCTTGCTTGGCCATTTGTTGTGGAAAAAAAATAAGGAAAGTGTGTTCAAGCGCCAGCAGAAAACAGTGTAAAGAAATACTCTTTGAGAGAAGTAGTCTTTATCAGCGGAAGTTAAAAGCAGCTCGTAAGTGTATTTACTTGTCTCATTAGTGTTTAGTGCAGTTGTTGTTGCTAGGAAATTGTGCCGATGGCTGTCGAGGTGATGAGGTCTTGGCAGGGGATCTGTCTCTGGGGCTCATCTAGTTGACATGGTCTCCACTGACATTCAGGGCTGTAGAGGTCGTCTTTAGGTGCTGATCCACCATTTATGGCCTGGATACAGATTGGATCCATATGGCAACAGTGACCTCGGAATAAGAATGAAAGAGACTAATATTAGCATACTGTTGATGCCATTCTTCTTACGATGTAGCGAGTACATTGGGTGTTATGGGAAGTGTTCCCGGTTCCGGTTGTCCTAATTAATGCAGCCTAAAAATCCTTTAACGGATTTGAATTATAGAAATGTGTAAGTGTGTTATGTGTATGCCAAGTTAAAGAGATGGGTCTTCGGAGACATGCTGATATCGCGTTTGGTCTCGTTTTGTATCACGTATCTCGTCAGTGTCTGCGCTTGCTTGGCCATTTGTTGTGGAAAAAAAATAAGGAAAGTGTGTTCAAGCGCCAGCAGAAAACAGTGTAAAGAAATACTCTTTGAGAGAAGTAGTCTTTATCAGCGGAAGTTAAAAGCAGCTCGTAAGTGTATTTACTTGTCTCATTAGTGTTTAGTGCAGTTGTTGTTGCTAGGAAACGCTTGTTTTGTTTACTGTGTGGAGACGTGCTGATATCACGTTTGGTCTCGTTCTGCCATTTGTTATAAGGAAAGTGTGTCCAGCTGAATAAATGTAGTATTTTGTTAGAAGGGTATAAAAAAGCTAAAAAAGCTGCGAACGCAGCCGTCGCGTGACGGCCTCCTCGTGTGAAGACCGAAGAGTGTAAAGACCATCGACTCTACCATACGCAAAGCCGACCTCATACGTCATCCGCCCGGAACTGCTTCTGTGAGTGAGCAGTGAGCGCAAGCTAGATTAAAGTGATTATTAAGTTTTCAATATGGATATTTTTCTTACAAAAACGCATCGATTCGCTACAGAAGGCCTTTGTTCACCCCCCGGAGCCGTGAGAGACACTTTTTATTATGGATGGGCGCTTTTTATTTCACTTCTTTTGGACTGATGCATGCAACAGCCGCTGAGTGCCATTAAACAGCTTGAATGATCAAAGACAATTTTTTATATAACTCTGACTGGATTCGTCTGAAAGAAGAAAGTCATATACACCTAGGATGCCTCGAGGGTAAGTAATTTATGAGCTAATTTTCATTTTTGGGTGAACTAACCCTTTAAGATTGGTTTTGTGGTCCAGGGTCACATATAATGATTCAGTTTACATCACGTAAAAAACGGTTGAGTTTTATGTAGAAAAGTTAAATCGCCATCTTGTTCCGACCAAAGTGATGTGAACGCACCTGACGTAAATACAAACTTCCCAGGAGGACTTGAATGCACCATCACCTGCGTTTGCACACTTTCAACACACGGGTGACGAAGGCGTAAATGACGGTTATACTAGCGCAGTGTTTCCCAACCACTGTGCCGTGGCACACTGAAAATTATCAAAACTTTCTATCTCTATTATATTTCATTATTGTTATTATTATTTTAAATCAGTGCTATTGGTCATCTTTATGTCCGTTTGAAAATCATTCAAAAGAGCTTGTGACTAAACCTCATAACTCCATTGGATCCTCAAACTGTCATCAACTCCACCCGCCTCCATTCAGAATGAAGTGCCTCACACAGTCTGCTCTGGAGACAGATCTCTGCTCGTTCACAATGCACGGGTAAATAAACAACTGATGTTTGAATAAGTACAGCGTTTTCTTTACTCAAGAAACACTAGGTCTATAAAGCCTAATGTTTTTTGTGTGTGTTTGAAGAGCAGGGAAGAGTCTTAGCATTGGCCATCTAGGTATAGCCAATATACTGTTTTATATATCCTGTGCATAGCGCTTCATCTTTCATATCATGCCATTTTGGCCAGATGAATTCAACAACAAAAAAACTGAGTGCTCATATAGCTACAATAAACTTTATAACCTGTAAATTGATGAAAATGTAATGCGATGCACTCACTGCCTCAGATGTGGCCGTTCTAATGACAGACAAAACGCATATTGCCGTCATTCGCTGGTCAAAAACCTTGTAAGTGTCTGATCACATATAAAGCCACAATACCAACTCTGACGATGCGGTTTAATTATTTGTGTCCAGCTGAATTAATGTAGTATTTTGTTAGAAGGGTATAAAAAAGCTTAGTTTACCGCGAACGCAGCCGTCGCGTGACGGCCTCCTCGTGTGAAGACCGAAGAGTGTAAAGACCATCGACTCTACCATACGCAAAGCCGACCTCATACGTCATCCGCCCGGAACTGCTTCTGTGAGTGAGCAGTGAGCGCAAGCTAGATTAAAGTGATTATTAAGTTTTCAATATGGATATTTTTCTTACAAAAACGCATCGATTCGCTACAGAAGGCCTTTGTTCACCCCCCGGAGCCGTGAGAGACACTTTTTATTATGGATGGGCGCTTTTTATTTCACTTCTTTTTGACTGATGCATGCAACAGCCGCTGAGTGCCATTAAACAGCTTGAATGATCAAAGACAATTTTTTATATAACTCTGACTGGATTCGTCTGAAAGAAGAAAGTCATATACACCTAGGATGCCTTGAGGGTAAGTAATTTATGAGCTAATTTTCATTTTTGGGTGAACTAACCCTTTAAGATTGGTTTTGTGGTCCAGGGTCACATATAATGATTCAGTTTACATCACGTAAAAAACGGTTGAGTTTTATGTAGAAAAGTTAAATCGCCATCTTGTTCCGACCAAAGTGATGTGAACGCACCTGACGTAAATACAAACTTCCCAGGAGGACTTGAATGCACCATCACCTGCGTTTGCACACTTTCAACACACGGGTGACGAAGGCGTAAATGACGGTTATACTAGCGCAGTGTTTCCCAACCACTGTGCCGTGGCACACTGAAAATTATCAAAACTTTCTATCTCTATTATATTTCATTATTGTTATTATTATTTTAAATCAGTGCTATTGGTCATCTTTATGTCCGTTTGAAAATCATTCAAAAGAGCTTGTGACTAAACCTCATAACTCCATTGGATCCTCAAACTGTCATCAACTCCACCCGCCTCCATTCAGAATGAAGTGCCTCACACAGTCTGCTCTGGAGACAGATCTCTGCTCGTTCACAATGCACGGGTAAATAAACAACTGATGTTTGAATAAGTACAGCGTTTTCTTTACTCAAGAAACACTAGGTCTATAAAGCCTAATGTTTTTTGTGTGTGTTTGAAGAGCAGGGAAGAGTCTTAGCATTGGCCATCTAGGTATAGCCAATATACTGTTTTATATATCCTGTGCATAGCGCTTCATCTTTCATATCATGCCATTTTGGCCAGATGAATTCAACAACAAAAAAACTGAGTGCTCATATAGCTACAATAAACTTTATAACCTGTAAATTGATGAAAATGTAATGCGATGCACTCACTGCCTCAGATGTGGCCGTTCTAATGACAGACAAAACGCATATTGCCGTCATTCGCTGGTCAAAAACCTTGTAAGTGTCTGATCACATATAAAGCCACAATACCAACTCTGACGATGCGGTTTAATTATTTAAAAAAAAAGTTTAGTTTTACATTTCCTGAAAGTGGTAGTGTTTCCGCCCGACAGCGACGATATGTAAATTTGTTGTTTTATCATCCCCAACAACATGAAGCTACCTATTACCTTGTGTTCCTACCTCAAGCTCAAGTTTTACATTAAATGTGAGTACTACTTTTAATATAATATCCAGGTTTAATATGCCATTTGAAGCAATGCATGTTTGTGCAATTTTGCTATATTTCGGCCCTTAGTGGTGTGCCATGGCATTTTTTTACTGATCAAAACTGTGCCGTGGCAAAAAAAAAAGGTTGGGAAACACTGTACTATTGTGCTTATGGCATTCCATGTTGTTTGTCCACATTTTTTGATCATTGCTGTTGTAATGTGGGAAGCCAATAGGTCTGTTTTACGCGTTGTTATTTTTAACAAACCATATTCTACATGCATCTTTAGTTTGAGATGAGCCGTGGTGCAAGTGGGGTCAACCTCAAGTGGGTCAGGGCTGTGGGGGGGGCGGGGGAGGACCGAGAGTACCGCGATACATATCGTGGGTGGTGTATCATGGTTTTTCGGTTCATTTTGAATATCGTTACACCCCTAATTTTTAAGATGGAAAAATGTGGTTTTACAAATGCTATGAAACATGGTTTTCAAAGGAAAGATTGCTATAAAATAGCACACCTAAGTTCCTAACTGATGATGAAGAATTGACAGAGCAGCCATCAAGTGTTAGACAGTTTTCTAGGTTATTGTACATGCAGAGGTTTTTGGTCCAATAATTAACACCTCTGTTTTTTCAGAATTTAGCAGTAGGAAATTACTAGTCATCCAGTTTTTTATCAACCAAGCATTCCGTTAGTTTTGCGAAAAGTGGCCTCTGATGTTACTCATTGACCTTTTCCACCCTGTTAATAGATATAAACGAGTGTGAAACAGCACACAACTGCAGAGAAGATGAAATGTGTTGGAATTACTATGGAGGATTCCGTTGCTATCCCAGAAACCCCTGCCGTGAGCCATACGTCAAAACAGGCGAAGGGTGCGTCTAATCTCCTGATAAAATCATGCTCTGTGTTGTTATTTGATCCACAAATCTGTTTTACAAACTGTTTAACTCTCTATCAACAGACGCTGTAGGTGTCAGTCACCAAGTGTTTGCAGAGGACTGCCGCCTGTCATAGTCTACAAGTACATGAGCATCTTTTCCGAACGCTCAGTGCCTGCGGATATCTTCCAGATTCAAGCTACCAGTGTTTACCCCAACATGGTAAACACCTTCACCATCAAATCCGGCAATGAGGGAGGAGAATTCTACCTGAGGGTAAGATTGGGCAAATCTATATTGGGGTAATTCTGGGGAAAAATACTTTAATATCATATTTTTCCACTGCAGGCCTGAATTACTATGACATTACTGTACGATATACAGATTACTGGTTATCAAATATGTTTTTTCAGTGTATGATTTTTAAGCAGTTACCCCTAATACTAGATCTGTGATTACAGCCTTGCAGTTAGTTATTTATTTTTACCAGTGTTGGGTGTAATGCATTACTAAGTAATCAATTACTGTAATTTAATTATTTTTCCCTTGAAAAGTAAAGTAGGGGATTACTCTTGGCTTTTCTGTAATTTAATTACAGTTAACTCTAATGTAATTGCTTTAAATACTGTAAGGTCTATAGAACAATTCTGTATAAAACAATAGTGGATTAAACATCAAAATTTTACATCTAATGTTAAAATGTATGTTTTATTGTAACCTTCTCCCTTTGGTCAGTTCGAGAATATTTTGTGCAATTTTATAGTATTTATGTGAAATAATTAAAAGTTCAGTTTCATGTCTATCCTTGTAATTAATTTAATTACCTTTTAGAGTAACTTACCCAACACTGAATTGTTACTAACCATAAACCTAACCCTTTAAACTGTACGTTATTTCAATATTGTTAACAGTTTGGATGGATAACTTAGTAAACACAGTAGCTTGCTTAAATTCTAGACATATTACTTACAGTAAAGCCTTAATAAATAAATAGCACATCTTCCAAAATGTGTGCCAACCCTGTCATGAAGTGTTTTGTGGTGAAATGTTACAGGGTTGAAAATCAATGCAAAAAAAGTATAATAACAGCTTTGGCTTATTTAGTGTCAAGGTTCATGTGCTTTTTGCCAAGAAAATATAAGTATTATGTAAAGGACTATTCACTATTATTTTCCTATAATAAACCAACTATTGAGCTTAAAAAAATGTTAATATAATGAAAACCCAATATATTTTTATGAGAGATACTTGCTTTGAATCTCTATTTAAACCCATGGCATTTCTCTACCAAAACAGGTTTTATGTCCACCCTACATTTAAAGAGTTTTGGGGTTCAGTGTTACAGGATTGAAGATGCAAAAATGTCAAATAAAGACCTTACCTAGCAAATATCATTGCATAACACAGATTACAGGCAGTATTCTCATACTTTTTGCCATAGACAGTTTTCCTGTAACAGAGTTGAACTATGCTGAGTAATAATATAACTACAGTATAAACATAATGAAAAATTGAAAAAGACTGTAAAAGATAGCCTACTTACCTTTGAATGAACCCATCACATTTCTCTTCCAAAACATTTTACATTTAAAATGTATGGGGTTGAATGTTATTGGGTTGAAGATTAGTGCACAAAACCTGATTATTTACAATCAGTATTGTTGTCCTTTTTGTCAAGACTTTGAACAATTGAGCTTGACAATATAACTGTAAACACAATAAAAAATTTTAGACTTTAAGAGATACTCACCTGTGTTTCAACCCATGATATTTCTTTTCCAAAACAGGTTTAGTGCCAACCCTGTTACATTTAAAATATCTATGGTTGAAAATCAATGCAAAAATGTCTTCTCCTTAACTGGCACAGCACAACACCAGATTATTTACAGTCAGTATTCTTCTGCTTTCTGCCAAGAAAAAACATTTTTCTGTAAGAGTGATCACTATTATTTTCCCACAACAGACTTGAACAATTGAGCATGACAGTATAGCTGTAAACAATAAAAGCGAATAGAGACTGTAAGAGATACTTACTTGTGTTTGAACCCATGATATCCTTTTCCAAAACATGTTTAGAGTCAACCATGTTACATTTAAAATGTTTTGGGGTTGTTACAGGGTTAAAGATCAGTGAAATTTTTTTTATTTATCAGTCACCATTAATCACCAGATTATTTACAGTCATCATTGCTCACAATTATATTTTTCCCCATAACAGAGTTGAAATATGTACCTGTAAACATAATGAACATCAACTCTGTTACATTAAAAAATTGATTACTGTGATTTATAACACTGTCTCGTGGTGAAGTCTCTCCACTGATTGGCTTTTTCTTTGTCTTTCAGCGCTCCAGTAATGTAAGCGCCATGTTGGTGATGACCAAACCTTTGACTGGACCTAGAGAACATGTTGTGGACCTGGAGATGGTCACCCAGAGTAATGTCTTGAGCTACCGTTCCAGCTCACTGCTGAGACTCACCATTATTGTGGGTCCATACCCTTTCTAAATCATCTAGATTGACCGAATCAGCACCTTGGTTTTATGTTTGTACTGCAGCTTACTATGTTAAAAATGTTCAACACAGCATGGCTACCTGGTTGTGGTCTAGATCAGTGGTTCTTAACTGGTTGGTTGAGACCCAAAAATGTGTCAGAAACCAATTCTAAATCAACCAATAGATATAAATGTTTGATTTTAAGGTTTTATATGTGTTCACATTTGTATGATGAATCTTTTGTATAATAAATTTTAATGCTGTGTTGGGTCGCCAATTAATCTCCATTGTAAAATGTAGGTCTTGATACAAAGCCGGCTGAGAACCACTGGTCTAGATAGTTGCATATTCACTGGGTTTCCAACAGGAATTGGTTTATTAATCATAAAAAGTAGGTCGTCTGGTTTACTGAAGTTTTCAAGTAACTTGTACTTTGGAAAATGAAAGACAAGGTCAGAGAGGGTGACATGAAGACCAAGAAATATCTGAAAAACAACACAGCAGGATACCAGAAGGAAACACAGTTGCTCAAGTTTCATTCTGAAAAGCACTTATAGGTTATTCTCTGTCTTCGTAGAAAGAGGTTTGCAAGATTCTGCTGCATGTCAGTCTTTTAAATGGGTAGTTCATCTAAAAATTGGGTCGATCATTATTTACTTATCTTATGTTGTTGTAAAGTCATATGACTTTCTTTCTATAAAACACATAAGATGAAGTTTAACAGAATGTCCTGTTGCTTGTTTCCATACAATAAACATCAGTGGAGGAGAAAAAAACCCTGTGGAGCTCCAAAAATGACGAAACACCATAAAAATAGTCCTTACGAAGCTATTTTGTGAATCTTCCCCACAGACCAAAAAGTTATTCACTGAAAATATTCCCTTCCATCACGATGCTCAAATCCTACACACATCTTCAAACTGGTGTCGCAGTGGGTTATGACTAATTTAACGACCACCAACCATAAATTTTGGTCTGTTAGGGACCAATTATGAAGAATGCACTTTTGCATTGAAAATGCGGGAAGTGGAATTGGAAAAATTCAAGGTCTCGTGACTTGTTTTTAAAAAGTTGAATGACTTTTTTTTTCTACAGTACACAAGACGTTGGAAAATACAGAAGCGCAATGGTCAAAGACATCTGTTTAAGCGCATGTTTAGCCTACTTTAAAAAAAAGCTATGGAAAATCAGCACACTAGAATGCAAAAATGCATTTTGTATGAACATGGTGTGGCATCAAAAAATTTCGAATATAGCGCACAAGTCATATGGATTTCTTTTCTTTTTTTGGCTATTTTTGTCCTCATTCCCTCTCACTATATGGAAAAGTGCAGCGTGAACATTCTGCTAAACTTCTCCTTTTGTGTTCCTCAGAAGAAAGCAATCCAAGTGAGTTTGGAACGACATGAGGATGAGTAAATGATGACAGAGTTTTCATTTTTTTTAACAAACGAACCTTTTGATCTGTCAATAAATCAAAGCTTACATTTCTCATACATGGATTGTGTAGAAACAGAATGTAATTATCAAAAAGTGCTTATAGATTCTTTACTAGATTTGACTTCTTAGCAGGGGAAAAGTGTTTTATAGGTGGAACATGTGGATAAAGCAAACAGAACTGCATAGAGTTAGGTGGAACCGTTTGTGTTGTAATCTAATGGCATCCTTAGCTAATGGAAATCTCTAAATGCGTCCTCCGCCTTGCAAATTCTGCTGAAATAATTCTGCTCCTATCCTATGAGAATAAGGCAATAATGTTTTGGAAACAGAAGTGATGTTTTCAGGAAATTGCTGGCAAGGGCTTTGGGACGCATAAGCAATGGAACTCTTGCCTAACATGTCTGTATGGTTGCCAGAGCAGCGTTTGATCTTCTGCAGTGTTTCGTGTCGATGGTCTGTGACAAACACTGTTACTTAAACCGTTGCGTCACACCCGGCGCCCCCAGAGACGTGTTCGTGGGTGAGGTCGGAATGGTCCGCGCACCACCACGTTGTATGAAATTATTTTGGCAAGCGATCTCTACGTTGGCTGCTTTGAGATCTGACTTAGTATTGTAATGCAATGCTTGCAAATCAATCTGTATGTTGTCATTATCTGTTTTCTTATGCTCAAACACTTTGATTCACTGAATTTGTAAATGCTTCCTGTTTTTCTCTTATTGAGATCATTTCTGCTCATGTCCAAACTGATGTGGACCGGTTGTTTCTGCTCAGAGAGGACAACAGGTCTTTGTATTCGTTCAGAAATTTTCAGTCTGCTCTTAAGTTGCACTTTTTCTTTACTCATTCATAGCCTTTGTGCCATTTATTCTGCTGTAAAGTTTTTGGAAATAAAAATGAATACAGTAACAATTCTGTCATTTTAATTTGCTCAAAACAAATGTAGCACCAGAAAGGAAGCATGTTTGAAAATCTAATCTTTTGCTTGTATTGCATAACATGCATGGGTCAGTTTGGTGTATTCCTGGAACAGTTTATGGGGACTACCAAGATTCATCTGCAGTTATTACCTCCCGCGGTTGCAGATGGGAATATGTAACTATGTGATGTTGTCATGACAATAGTTGAGCAGTTCCTGTAAGAATATTTACACACCAATAGCCTAGTCATTTACAGAAAGCATGCGAGTCATACATGAACTGCATGTTTTTGATTAAATTTCGATGTAAGGCTACTCATGCTACTGTTTTCTTTTTAAATAAAAGAAAAAATGGACTATAAACTAAATGTGGGTGTAAAAAAATGTGGAGAATTATAAGAAAAATCCAAACAAATTTGACAAAATTTAGAATGTAAAGACATTTTCTTTCTGACAAATGTATTGTTAGTGCATTATGTGAATATATTATGAGATAGTCATCTTTCTGATGGTTTTATCTGAGTAAAACATGAGGTTGGGTGGGTTAGAACCTAAGACCTTTAGGAAGCTGCCTTGATATTCGACCACCCAAATACACACTACTTTACTATTAGCCTAAAATGTTTGTATTCTCTGGGCCCAGTGCAAAACCTTCAAAACATTGATTGTAAGGGTAATATTACAAAAGATGTTCTTCATTTAAAGTGTTTGTTGGCTGTTTATAGAAGCAATAGCACTGATGTTATTCTCAGAGCACAAAGTTGCCAGTACAAGGTTGAAAATGGAAAACTGATTCAATGCGTGGATGTATTTTTTTTTAAGTATATGAGACGGCCAAAAGATTAAGTTTAGTGTAACTTTAAACCAATAATTAATGTAAGAGCCTCATCTGCTGGTTACACGGCAGTATCGCATCATTTCCACAGCTCTCACAGAGCTGAATTTCACCTCAGTTTGTACTCAAATTAAACTCAGCAGTCAGTCTAACAACCTGCTTTTGGTTTTAAAAGTTCGCTAAGTGCATGTGGTTTACCTTTTCGCACGTTTCTCGCCAGAAACGGTGTATTTTTGTCGTTAATATTACCGTGAGGGTCCAGGCACGTTCGCTACTAGTAGTTCGCTGTGTATGACGTATGCCATTTCTGTCGGCCAAATTAGATTCGAACCAATCACAGAGTCGGAGAGGTTTGCGTAACCAATCGCAGCGCAGCGCTGTGACTCACCATACATGGACAGCCATCGCCATATAAGGAAACATCGGCTCGCTTTATTTGGAGGAAATTAGATCTTTAGGCGAACGGCCTCGTGAGTTAAATTCCCAAAACAAGCGAGTTATCAGCAATTATATAGTTTAAAAAAAACACTAGACGTTATACACGACGGAAATACCGCCGTTCACGTGTTCAAAGTGAATTATTTTACGCGATATTGTTGTTACTGTAGGTAACTAGTTCTGTTGGCGGAGGTACATTGCGCGGGTCGCGATTCGTTGTTTCCAAATGTGGCAAGTTCAGTTGAGGTTTGATTGATGGACTGTAGGCGGAAACTCTACGTTGTAAACTTTGTACGATGGTCGTAAAGGGCTAGTTTTGGGAGTTTATTTTTGTATTTCACGAGCCGCTTAAATCGTGACTTTCACACGGGAATACATCCGTCCTTAAACTCCAGATCCCGCGTGTTTAGTCCGAGTTGTCTGTTGAGTTGAGCTAATGTTTCTTAGCCTAGCATATGTGAGGTAACATAAGTTCGGTATCAAGTGAAGCGATCTGCTGGATTTGATCTAAGATCTGCTCGGATCTCTACACCTACCGCAGGCTGCCGTAGTGCTTGGAGCAGGTCCGCGATGTTAGGGGGAAACGGGATGGCCAGAGGGGCTGGACGCTCCGGTAACGGCGCGGGGTTGACCCCTCTACAGGTGGGCAGCACATCTGGGGCTTTGGGGGCAGTAACCTCTGCCATAAACCTGCCCGATGGGGGCAGATACGACGACAGGCCGTCGGTGGAGGCTGTGTTGAGCGGCTCCGACGGAGACTCGGACTCCGGGGATGATGAAGAGAGTTCCGTGGTGGACAGGAGAGGGGTGAAGCGGGAGAGGAGTGAGATGGAGGTCGGTGGATCCTCCGGAACCATCGCGGGACTGTCAGCTGGATATGGGGGAGTTTCCTCCGGGGTGACTGGGGCGAAACCTGGCAAGAAAACACGAGGACGGGTGAAAATTAAGATGGAGTTTATTGACAACAAGCTGAGGAGATACACGACCTTCAGCAAGAGAAAGACTGGCATTATGAAGAAGGTACGTTCAGCCAGCACGTGTGTGCTTGTGCCTCCTACTGCTAGTTAAGAATTAACAGTACTGTTATACAAGCAACATCCATCATTGTACAACTGCACTAATACTGTACTACACAAATACTTGTGCTAAACCACCATGCTAATACTAGCACTGCAACTACTACTACTACTACTGATGTAGGTGTTGTACACTACTAGCATTACACTACAGTACTGATTCTAATACTGTAGAGATACTAGTTTAAATCATAATAATTATTCTAATACTGTAGTACCACTGTTGCTAGTATTATAGCACTGCTAGTGCTACAGCAATATACTGATACAAGTATTAAACACTACTAGTTTTAATTGATTATACTGATTTTGTGGAAACTAGTATTACTAGTTTTAACACTGGTACCACTAGTTTTGTATCTATTCTGATTGTAATACTTTAGAAACACTAGTACCGCTGGTTTTAAGCATTATACTGATTCTAATACTGTAGTAATACTAGTACCACTAGTTTTATATTTCTATTGATTCTAATGCTGTAGAAATATTAGTATCTAGTGTTATTATTGTACTGATAGTATAATGATAATATTGTACCACTACTCCTGCTAAACAATGCATATTGCATAGTAGTACTGTAACCTCTAGTAGTGTTTTTTTATTTACAATTTATTTGTACTACTTTACTGATACTAGCGTTAATATACCACTCACACTAGTTCTGTAGCAATTTTAGTGCCTTTTCAGCTTGAACCATACCATTATTAGTCCTGTATCAATTAAATTCAATTTACTAATGCTAGTACTTTACCAATTCTAGTGCCGCTACACTAGTATTGTACTTTTACTAGCTCGAAATCAATTATACTAGCTCGAAATCTATTTTACTGATTGTAATTTACCAATTGTAGTACCATTATACTGATGCTCATTAGTGGTCGACCGATATGGGTTTTTTGACAGCCGATGCCGATATCTTGTAAAGCAGGGTGGCCGATATAAAGCCGATATAATTTTATTTATTTTAATATTTAAGAAATTTGAAATCATTTGAAAATGGGTTAAAAAATAAATGTTAAATAAACATTCTTATACTTTAGATGACAAAGTATTTTTCACAAATAAATATTTAATAAAAAATATAATAAAAAAGGAAGTAAACACTGTAACCAACAGGGCACTCGGTAATCTGGGAAGTTTGTGTGCATTGGGAATCATATTTTTTTCAAATAAAGCCAAGGTAACACTAATTGTACATACAGCACACAGTGGAAATGACATGAATATAGCAGTGGGCAAATGCATAAAGCGCAGCATAATTTAAAATCACGAGTTTAAAATTTGTCGATCGTGCGTCTCCAGTAAAGCTGAACTCTCCTCCTGTCTGCATTCAATTCACACGGACCGACCGTCAC
>NW_015656602.1:26084-34783 GCF_001515625.1 Sinocyclocheilus rhinocerous
ATGCCGATATTTAAAAAATGCCAAATATCGGCCTTGGCGATATATCGGTCGACCACTAATGCTCATTCTAACTAGTGTTATATGCCATTAGTTGTACCATACCACTATACGTACACTAGTACTGTACTCATACTAAAACTTAAACTGTTAGTTCACCCAAAAATGAAAATTCTGTCATTGCCCTCATGTCGTTCCAAACCCGTAAGACCTTCATTCATCTTCGGAACCCAAATTAAGATATTTTTGATGAAATCCGAGAGCTTTCTGACCCTGCATAGACAGCAATGCAACTGAAACATTTTATGGCCCAGAAAGGTAGTAAGGACATGGTTTAAAATAGTCCATGTGACATCGGTGGTTCAACCGTAATGTTATGAAGCTACAAGAATACTTTTTGTGAGCAAAGAAAACAAAAATAATGACTTTATTCAACAATTTCTTCTCTTCTGGGTCAGTCTTCCCTGAGAGTACCGCGACTATTTACTGATAGTGCTGTACTAATAGTATTACTACTATACTGATACTCATACAATACCAATACTAATACCATTATAACCTGACAAGTGCCATACCACTACATTTACACTAGTTCTGTCACTGATACTAGTACTACACGGATAGTAGTGCCATACCACTGTGTGGATGCTAGTACTACTCCACCACTGTTAACAATTACAAGTACTTTACCTACACTAGTTAACATGCAAGTGCTACTAATACTAGTTCTATAGCACTATACTGTTACAAGTTTACTGCCGTGTTGACACCATGCCACTATAACACACATTGCAACAGCAAAGACTTTAACAACATACACACTCACTGACTACACTAACCAGACACATCCCGCCTCTCAAGAGCTAATTTCAGCTCAGTCAGAACCACATCTGCATTCGTTATGAGCAGTTGAGGTCTGACACTTCTGACAGGGTTTCAGTTTAAGGTAGTTTCCAAATCTGTTCTGACTCATTTGTCATTGCTCGCTCAATTGTCATTCATTCCTGTCTCAGCAGAAATAGCTCTGATGCCCGGTCAGGTTACTGCAGCCCTAGACATTGTTAATACATTTGCTTATCTTGAGAACCGGCCTAGTTGCAGAAGTCGGGCACGGAGGGTGTAATGACAACCTGCAGTAGGCCACTGTGACCTTCAGGAACATGTGACAGCCTTCTCTGGTATCTGTGGCTTAGTAGTTGCAGTTAGTTGCCAGTTCTTTTTATCTCTTTTGCTTAATCTGCCGTCATCCTTTTTTAGTTTTTTCTTACCTCATTACCATTTGAGGGATAAAGATCAAGCCATGTGGTTTTCAACTACACAACATTTGTGACAATACCCAGATGTTTGCCATTGTCCACTCAATCAGTGTTGAGGTTACTAAAAACAAGTTTGCCATCACTTATCAATCAGAGTGTCCACTGGTCAAGGAAACGTCACTCTAATACAGAAGGTCTTATCGTTATCTTGCTTTTTTCTATTCCTCTCAACGTTTCCAGGCTTATGAACTATCCACCTTAACGGGGACGCAAGTTTTGCTCCTGGTTGCCAGCGAGACGGGCCACGTCTACACGTTCGCCACGCGGAAACTTCAGCCCATGATCACCAGTGAAACGGGTAAAGCCCTGATCCAGACCTGCCTAAATTCCCCTGATTCTCCACCCCGTACGGACCCTTCAACGGACCAGCGGATGAGTGCCACCGGATTCGAGGAGACGGACCTCACCTACCAGGTCTCAGAGGCTGATGGTCTCACAGAGCCAAAGGTACATACTTTCTGATACATATTTTCAGTCAATTAGTCGATGACTAGATGGTCGTAAGTAAGCTCTGTATAATCCTGCTAGTTTAGGGTCATGTTGTTTACAAGACACAGACCAGATGTATTTCTCAAAGGTGTTCACTAAGGATGCATTTTTGTTTTTATGATAGCAAGAAAGGATGGAGTGCAACAGGTCTCAAAACATGTTTTGAAATTTGGTAGAAAAAAGTTGAAACTTGTTAATTTGATAAGTAATTTAAAACTTTCAGGATGTGTGGAGTAACAAATTGCATGGACCAGACGCTTTTCTTTAGAGGTATGCATTTTGGATGCATTCTTTTGTTCACAATAGTTGGATGCCACACAACACAACTTTTTGTGTTTTTTGAAAAGTTTGACTAACTTGGTAGAAAAAAATTTAAACTTTATACATAATTTTAATTAACTTTCTGGATGTATGGTGCAACAAATTGCGTGGATCAGAAGCTCTTCTTTAAGGGCGTTCACTTAGGACACAGTCTTGTGTTCACAATAGCTGGCTGAAGCACAATGGGTTTTGAGATTGGTAGAAGTTGGTAGAAATTTTGGTAGAAAAACATTAAAACTTGTTAATTTGATGCATCATCTTAAAAATGGTCAGGACACATCATGCAACGAATTGCATTCTTGTGTTCACAATAGCTGGATGGAGCACAACAGGTCTCAAATTTTGTTTTTAAAGTTGAACTAAGTTGGTAAAAAAGTTGAAACTTAATTGTTAATTTGATGCATTGTCTTACAAATGTTCTGGATAAGTGGCACAACAAATAATGTGAACCAAACTTTTTTTTATTAGGGGTGCTCACTTAGGATGCATTCTTGTGTTCATAATAGCTGGCTGGAGTACAACAGGTTTTGAGACATGTTTTGAAAATTGGTAGAAAATTAGGTAGATAAAGTTAAAACCTGTTGGATACATGGATAAAATTATGGGTACATCATTTAAAAAAGAAAAGGAAATCTAGATAAACTCGCTACCTGACATTAAAGTCGGCATGAAACGGAAGTTGCGATTGTCTTTTCTTCTCTACTGTGACGTATGGAGGTAAGGTTTTTGATTAAAGATTATGAGGGCACATGAATTAAAAAAAAATAATGAAGTGCACGGATAAATTATTTATAATAAACACTACAGTATTCCATTAAAAAAATAAGAATTTTCAATTTTGGTTTCATGGTGACTTTAATGTTGTTGGTTTGACTGGACTAGTCTCATTAGACCAGTGGTTCCCAACCCTGGTCCTGGAGGCACCCCAACACTGCACATTTTGCATGTCTCCTTTCTCTGACACACCAATTTCAGGTCTTGGAGTCTCTATTAATGAGCTGATGACCTGAATCAGGTGTGTTTGATTAAGGAGACATGCAAAACGTGCAGTGTTGGGGTGCCTCCAGGACCAGGGTTGGGAACCACTGCATTAGACTATTTGGTTAATGAATTAGTTGAGTGTGCCAGATATTTTTTACATCTAAATACGAATCTTTATATCACCATAGTCCATCATTTGAGTAGAAACTTACTCCCATTCCTGAGTTTCTTGACCTTTGCAGGTCTTGGTTTTCCAGACTACAATAGCGTGTTTTAACGTGGAAAGAAATCATGCACAGCTTTCACACAAAACCCCTTTTCGACTATCTGCATACATCCTGCAAATACCATATTTGCCTACATTTAAGAATGTTTGCGTCACCCCAATCACGTCTTGCATGGCAGCATGTATTATTGTCCAGCTCTCATTGATAAGGATTAGATGCTGTCTGCATGTCCTTATATAGTCTGATTTTCCCAGTACACTTTCTTGGCTCATGGCTGATCACATTCCGTATAAGCTGCAGCTGTTTTCAAATTTGGATGACATATCCCCCCCTTTTCCCTACTGATTTAGGGCAAGCAGTGAGTGAGCATGCAAAAATTAAAAACCCGAACCTCTGTTTAAGAAATTGCTTTAAAAAAAGCAGATCCTCATCTTGTTGAGTTGATGACTAGCTCATCATATAGTCCATGTTTTGAAAAGTCATCAAAGGAATGGGGTACCTCCTTCCATGTTTGATGACTGACAAATGCTCCAGGGCTTTATGACACAGATTGGTTTTTGGTTACAGATGCTAAATATTAGTGGTCGACCGATATTGGTTTTTTGACAGCCGATGCCGATATCTTGGAAAGCAGGGTGGCCGATATAAAGCCGATATAATTTTATTTATTTTATTTAATATTTAAGAAATTTGAAATCATTTGAAAATGGATTAAAAAAAATAAATGTGTAAAATAAACATGCTTATACTTTAAATGACAAAGTATTTTTCACAAATAAACAAATATTTTATAAAAATATAATTAAAAAGGAAGTATACACTGTAACCAACAGGACACTCAGTATTCTGGGAAGTTTGTGTGCATTGGGAATTAGTGTTGGGCGATATGGTAATTTTTCAAATCGTCATATCGCCAGCCCGTGCGATCGCCGATACACGATATTATCGTGCGTGCGTGCATGGGTGGGTGGGGGCAAGAGAGAGACTCTCTGTACTTATCATAGGCTATTTCATAACTAGCCTATGTGGTGTTTTAAACCGTGCGGGTGTGCGAGAGAGAGCCTATGAAAGCACCAATAATCGAAATATACTTTCAAACATACTGATAAACTAACATGTTAAATATAAAAATATTTAAAACAGCCATTTCATATATATTCGGATACAACAGTCATAAATCGCTATTAGGACCGCGCGTCCTGTGACAAGTTTGGCGCATCAGAGCACGGAAGTTATCGGTCTAAAAGGTCTGCAGTCCTTTTAGGTCCTACAGTCAGCATTTACCTGTATTTTTGAAAAGGTCCTGTTCACACATGATCTCTTAACGGTAATTTACCAGTAAAGACTGTATGTGTGAAAGGGGCTAAACTCTTCCTCTGCATATGCGGTGAGTTTGGGTTGCTTAACATTCATCTGGGAAAACTCACTTGATTTGTAACGTAAATCATTTAAACTTATGCCAACACAGGAGAATACATCAATATATTTCTAAATATGCGTTCAAAATAAAAGTTTCTGACTTTGCATGTGGCCAAATATTAAAATTAAATGGATTTAAACGTCGTTGAATCACATCAAAACATCAGATTACTCGCTTGTCAAAATAATCAGTAGATTACTTGATCAGCAAAATAATCATTAGTTAAGCCCTAGATTAGTTAAAACATTTCAAAATACAACTGCATTGTTTTACTTTTTGTGATTAATCAGATGCCGTTTCACTCGGATATACGTCACAGTAGAGAAGAAAAGACAATCGCAACTTCCGTTCATGCCGACTTGAAAGTTTGTCGATAGCGCGTCTCAAGCCCCCTTCACACTGCCAGCGACTTTTTCGTTGTATGTCGCTAGACTCTGTACTGTGAAGACGCTTGTGGGCGTTCCTACTGCTGTCGCTCTAATGTTATTGGTAGACTGCACGTCTGGACATATCTTTAGAAAATGCAATCACAAACAAATATATACTGCCGATTCAAATATTGTGACAATTAATTTTGTAGGGTGCCACAAGTTTGTTAAAATTTCCAAAGGGTGCCGCGACTAAAAAAAGGTTGGGAAACACTGATATAAATAACAACTCGAACCATCAATGTATGAATCAAACTCACTTAGCCAACAGTTTCTTTTCTACGCATCATTTTTTTATATCCATGTATGTGGTTACAGTCAAATCATATAAAAGTGAAATCGCTCAAGAAATCTGTCCTGTCTTGCCTGCACTCGAGGCGGTGACGTGTGAGCGCCCACCCCACATTCTGTCGCCAACAGTCACTGTCGCTCGTGTCGCCGGAAGTCGCCAGCTCTCCATTGAAAATTAATGGGAGCATGTCGCTTTGTCGCTGGCAGTGTGAACGGGGCTTCAGTGAAGCAGAACAGTCCTCCTGTCAGCATTCAATTTGCACGGAGCGACCGTCACGCAGAGAGCACGCGATCATGCAGGATACACATGCACACTTCACAAGATCTCACAGCTGGATTTGACTAAGTTTTGCAAGATTTTTATAATTATATATGTTCATTAGTCATTTAAAGATTTGTTTAAATTATATAAATGCGTATTTGCTGAAGGCTGACGGCAAACGTGAAAGTATTATAATGTTTGCCTTTCTATTACTAATAATATAAAAGCAATCGTTATAATACTTTTTGTATTTTATTTCCTTTGTTTAACAGTTCTATCTGATTATTACTTCTATCCGTATTAGACAGAACTGTTAACGACAACAGCGAACAAGAGGGAGAATGTGAGCACTGTGTGCTCAGGCGCTGCCGTTCTCAGTGACGTCAAAATAAAAGTCCTCGAACAACATCGGCCAAACAGAAAAACTTATCGGATGATGCCGATATTTGAAAAATGCCAAATATCGGCCGATATATCAGCCTTGGCGATATATTGGTTGACCACTACTAAATATGTCAAAAGTCCCTGCAATTTGGTACTAAAATGAAACGCACATAATAGACTTGTGCCGGTATTCGGTAATGCGATATATCACGGTAATGAATATGCACGATATTGTTATCGTGGGCACTTCTAAATACCGTGAATAATTATATATTACAAATTATTCCGAATTTTAAATGCATTTTAAGAATACTTTTCCCATCAACTGGTCAAAATGCACAACACCGCTGTATGCTGCGTGAAAGACGCGTGCGCACTCTGATGTAAACAAGCGCGGATGTGAAGCACATGGCGGAACATGTGAGAGACGCTCTGGATGAAAGCGCACTTTCACTCTCTGACAGCAGATGGCGCTAAACTGCAGAAATAATAATAATAATAATTCATTTAAATGCAGCCGTTACCCCGGAAACCCTGTAAACAAAGCAGCTGCACTACTTCCTGTTTCTGAATCATGTTTAAATGATTTAAATAGCCATTCAGATTTGTGTATTTGCTATGATGTTCATCACAGCGCCAAATACTTACATATTTAGACTTAATAGGCTATTTATTTTCAAACTTTTTTTTACATTTTAATCTGGACTACAACATGCCCTAGATATTGTTTGAAAGTGTTTTGATTCTTTATTGTTCGGTCACACTTTACATTAGGGCTTCATTAGTTAACATTAGTTAATTCATTAGTTAACATAAACTGCCAATGAAAAATTCTTCTGAACATTCATTAATCTTAGGTAATTACAATATTTAATAACAGGTTGTTAAAATCTAAAGTTGCAACTGTGTTATTTAATGAGCTAACATGAACTAAGACTTGTATTTTTTAAACAGAGATTAATAACTTCTGTAGCAAATGTTGCTATTGCTCATTGTGAATGTTAATGCATTAACTAAGGTTAACTAATGAGGTCTTATTGTAAAGTGATACCTATTGGTCTTTATAGTTCTTTTGCACTTTAATCTGTGTACAGTTTTTAACTTTATACATTTTTCTGTATTGCTTTATTGCATTTAAATGTTCAGTTATTTTTGTTATAAGAAAAAAGTTATTAAACCTGTTATACTGTATTATGACAGCACTTTTTTAAACTAAATTTCAATATCGTGATAATACCGCATACCGTGATAACAGCATTAGCAATTAATCGCAACATGAAAATTTGATACCGGCATATCCCTAATGCGTAACAATATCTAAGAGTTTTTTTCAGTAGTACCAAGTACGAACTCAGTTCGGTACCTGCACACTGTAATGGACAACTTCTTTTAATTCATGCAGACGTTCTATGAGAAGCTCTTCCATCAACTGAAACAATCAAATATACTCCAAATACGATCGTAGTGAAGTATTCATGTAAGGAAAATATAATATTATATATTCACTGTTAAAGGGACAGTTAACCCAAAAATAAAAGTTCTGCCATCATTTATTCATCCTCATGTTGTTCAAAACCTGTACGAGTTTCTTTCTTCTGTGGAACGTAAAAGAAGATATTTTGAATACTGTTGGTAACCAAACAGTTGATGGTAACCATTGACTTTCATAGTCTGGACCAAAAATACTATTGAAGTGCGTGAGTAAATGAAAACTGAAATTTCATTTTTGGGTGAACTGTCCCTTTAAGTGTACTGGACCTTTGGACTCAAATGAAATTGAATATTCTGACATATATTTATTTACTGTGTCATCTGTGTTCATCTGCATTAGTTTTGAACTAACCGCTTTCATAGATAAATAAAATTACTGTAAATAAATGTAATAAAACATAATTAAAACTATTTTTTTAGATTGTTGTGTAACAACTTGTTTTTAATACGTGTTTATTTCCTAAACCCTGTCTTTTCCTAAAGTCTTGTTAGACTACAGTTTAAAAGTGTAAGGTCAGTTATATATACAGTGGGTATTGAAAAGAATCACCCCCTTTAAAATAATCACATTTTGTTGCTTTGCAGCCTGAATTGAAGACGGACACAGTTTTTCTTTTATCCAGCTGAATTTACTCAGTGCAGCTTATAACATCCAAGTGAAAGATATAACCCCAACATGTCAGAAAAAAAAACAAAAACAATCACTGAGTTGGAAAAAGGATCAGCCCTTGTGTCAGTATTTTGTTGAACCACCTTTTACTTTAATTACAGCATTTAGTCTGTTGGGATTTGTCTCTACTAACTCTGCACATCTAGACTTTGCAATATTTGCCCACTCTTCTTTGCAGAACTGCTCAAGTTCAGTTCAATTTGATGGTGAGTGTTTGTGGACTGCAGTCTTCAAGTCATTCCACAGATTTTCAGTGCGGTTTAAGTCTGGGCTCTGACTAGACCATGCAATGAATACAATTTATTTACAAAATTAAATTTACAATTGAATTTAAATTTTTGGTAATTGACAAAATTAAAGTTAATTGAAAGTATGTTTTTTTTTTTTTTTTTTTTTTTACATATTAAAAGTTTGTTTTATAG
>NW_015656602.1:35191-37531 GCF_001515625.1 Sinocyclocheilus rhinocerous
GTTTTATCCAGCTGCATTTACTCAGTGCAACTTATAACATCCAAGTGAAAGATATAACCCCAACATGTCAGAAAAAAAAACAAAAACAATCACTGAGTTGGAAAAAGGATCAGCCCTTGTGTCAGTATTTTGTTGAACCACCTTTTACTTTAATTACAGCATTTAGTCTGTTGGGATTTGTCTCTACTAACTCTGCACATCTAGACTTTGCAATATTTGCCCACTCTTCTTTGCAGAACTGCTCAAGTTCAGTTCAATTTGATGGTGAGTGTTTGTGGACTGCAGTCTTCAAGTCATTCCACAGATTTTCAGTGCGGTTTAAGTCTGGGCTCTGACTAGACCATGCAAGGACATTCACCTTTTTCTCCTTCAACCACTACAGGGCTCCAGACTAACATTTGAGAGCAGTGGCACCAGCGCCACTAAGTAACATGCAAAATCTACAGCAGTAACATGCAAAATCTATTTATGGACAATTAATAGGCCTATATGAAGAGTTCATTTGCAAAAACCGATAACTCCATTTTTATATTTCAGAAATCACGTTTTTTTTATTGCGCATTCCAAGTAATATCAATCAAACTGCAGTTGGGTTGTTTTGATCAAGTAATAATAACTCTCATTTTTTTTTTAAAGTGGCGATTATCGGTTTTTGCAAATGAACTCTTCTTCATATTCTACTCTTATTAAACGTGCCATTATTCTTCTATAGTATTATACAGAACTGACTGACAGCTTCAGTGATTATAAAAGGAGTGCTTTATATGCACTGTGACTTTTCATACTTCATACACAAAAAAAGTGCAAAACGTTGACAATTGGATTTCTTGATTTGATATTTTATAATAGTGATATTATAATTTCAAAATATAAAACGAAAAGTAAAAATGAACGACTAATAACCCAATAAGTGCTCATCTGCTGCTATTTACTAGTAATAGTGGTAATTTGACGTATTTTATTTTTATTTTACATAAGTGTTTACCCCAAATTATATTTTGGTCATCCCATTAAAAATAACGTTTAAATTGGATAATTTTTAGAGCTTTAAAGTGCTGGAAATAATGTGAAATACTTGAAAGTCACTAAAAATGCTGGAATTTCCCTCCGCGCTGCGCAGCTCAAATGAGTAGCGCGGTTTCGTTACGCATTTGTTTCATTTTCCGTTTGATGTTTCTTATATGCAGTGCTTATGAGTTGGGCAACGCGGTGGTCACACCAGTGCGACCGCTCACAAAAATTTTTCATTTCAAAAACATTAAGAAAATCTTACAGATTCTAAACTTTTGATCGTTAGTGTAATTAATAGTGCAATGTAAATTTACGGTTGATAATTGTTTAATTCCAGATCAGATTGGCTCTGATGTCTCAAGCAAGCTCAGTTCTGCTAAACAGTGATCAGTTATGAGTGGTGTCGTATTTCTACCCCGTAGCCTTCTTTTGAAGGAGAACAGAGATCCCTCGGTGTTGCTCCGCACACAGGTGTCAGATCGGTCGTCCCCGTGTCGTAGGTTTCGTCGAGAGCTGCCTGAAATAGCGGCGCTCTCTCGCTGTGTGGACACCTGTTTTCCTGTGAAGGCAGCTGCCGTTCTTGGGATTGTCATGACACAATCGCCTTTATCTCACGCAGTTGTTTCCACAGGCTCTGCTGCAATCAATCAGTCCTGCTCCGCCACAGGAAAACTCTGTGGAATAAATGTGATGATAAATGCTTTATTTGTTTTGTCTTGGAACATTCCTGTGAAAATGTCATCTTAAAGGGACAGTTGATCCAAAAATAAAATCTGTCATTCACGCATTCCAAACTTGTATGGATTTCTTTCTTCTGTGGACACTAAATAAGATATTTCGAAGAAAGTTTTAGCAGTTTTGGTTCATATTATGAAAGTGATCTTCATTCGTTATTGATAATCTTTTGGTTTGTGTCCATCAGGTTTCAAAAAAATACATTCCAAATAATAAAATGAGATGAAGTACCTTTCACTAGTGAAGTATTTAATTAACTGGATAATCAAATAAGCATTATTACATAATATAATATATAAATAGAGCTCTACAGTGAGTCAGAAAAAAACTCATTAAGCCCATTTTTGGGGGGAATATTATAGAATATTCTATTTATCTGTTAAGCTTTAGATGTGATTTTTAATAATGTTGTTTATTTGTGAATTTTTTATTTATTGTGTATTGTTTATTAATGATAAATAAATAAAAAATTAATAAATAAACAAAAAATTAAATGAATAAATAATTAAAATAAAATGATAAATAATAAAATAATAATATATTTATGTATATTTAATAATATATAATAGTTTTTTTTTTTTTTTTTTTTTTAAA
>NW_015656602.1:37666-43198 GCF_001515625.1 Sinocyclocheilus rhinocerous
GACAGTTTCATATCTATACTGCGACAAAAAATAATATTGATTGTTCCCCTTAATTTGTGCTCCTAAAAATCTTTTTGCAACAGTTTACAGTATGGTCCCATTAGTTAATGTAAGTAAATGCATGAAGTAATATTAACTAACAATGAGCACTACATTTGTTGCCGTTTTGATTAATCTTTAAAGTTAATAAAAAATAATTATCATTAATTATTAAAAGTTAATAAAAATTCAACTGTTCATTGTTAATTCATGCTAGCTCAGGTTCATACAGATACAACTTTTGATTTTAATAATGTGTTAGTAAATCTTAAAGTTAACATCAAGATTAATACATTTTAAGTAGTTTAACTAATAAATTAAGTAAAGTTAACAAATGGAACTTCATTGTAAAGTTTTATTTCTGTCTGTGTTGTTGCAGGAAATGATCAAGCCGATGTTCACTGCTGCCACTTTACCCGGAGGCACCAACAGCACCACCACACAGTCGTCTGCCTCTTCCTCTCCCTCCTCCTCCTCCGTCTCCATGCACACTCAGAGCAGCGCCCTGTCGCTCTCCAGCACCACCTGTTGGCCGTTGGCTGCAGGGATGAACGCTCAGAGCGTCTCTAGTGCGAACGGCACGGTGCTCAAAAGCTCTCCGGCGGGAGTCATGCAGCTGCCCAGCGGATTCACGCTCATGCCAGGTGGGGCTTCTGTTCATTTATTCACTCCTTTGTTGCATGTTATTTTTCTCACTTTCACAGATTCAGTCTTATTTGACTTTCCAGAGGGGTTTTGCATGATGCATTGCATCAGCTTGCATGACATCTTTGTGTTTTAATACACATACATTTTTTGCTTGCTTGCATGTCTGCACACTTTGAATTCTGCTTCCAACTGATCCGTCTGTGTAAGGGTCTAATAAACAATAATATATAAATGAAAATAATAATAAATACAAATATTTTTATTATTTGTTTTTATTTTTATTTATTTACTTATTTATTATTTTTTCAAACCTGATATAAAATCTACGGTGGCCGAGAAGTGCAAAGCAAATCACAATTCTGAAAACAAAATAACAAATTACAAACGCAAATGCAAGTCTAAAAAACAAAATAACAATTCAGAAAGCACAACAACAATTCAGAAAACATTATAACAAGTCAGAAAACACAATGTTTTCTGACTTGTTATAATGTTTTCTGAATTGTTGTTGTGCTTTCTGAATTGTTATTTAGTTTTTTAGACTTACATTTGCGTTTGTAATTTGTTATTTTGTTTTCAGAATTGTGATTGGCTTTGCACTTCTCGGCCACCGTAAAAATCTTAATAGAAACTTCCTATAATACTACCTCAGTGAGACTAAAATAACAATATTGTCTTAAAATATCAGATCTAGCACTAAAATATCAGATATTGACCTTTTTATGACAAAGCAAGGTTAGTTTAGGTTGTAAAATGTCATGTGGTGCAACTCCCTAAAATCTAATAATATTTAAGAATTAGTATAAAAAAAAATTGAAAATGAAATTTTATTGCAAAAAGTTTTATTTTTATTTTTTATTAATAGTATGTGTACACTCTTATCTGTTAATTACTTTTGATGGTTACACCACTTGACATTTTTTACATATTTATTTAAAATAGTTTAAAAGTTTTTCGAAAAACATTAAACCAAAATGAATGCAATTATTACAATTCTAATAATTTGGCATTTGTTTTAAACTAGATTTTTATTTTTTTCCTTTTTAATTGTAAACATTCTTATTTGTCATTGACCCACATATCAAACACTTATGATGGATACTCGGATATTTTACGATTTGTGTTTAAAATCTTGTCTCGTCAAAAATCCACACTTGCAGTGACTAGGCCTTGTTTGGTGCACATGCTGCTCTGCTTGGCTTGCTGAGGGTGTCGCTGTGTGTCCCGCAGGCACTACTCTTCCTCCTGGCACACACACTATTCCTCTCAGTCAGCTGCAGACACACTCTCTGGCCATACAGTGTCCACAGACGCAAAACAGCCACGCCGCCGCCGCTGTCCCCGCACACACACAAGCTGCCACACAGGCCACGCTCTTCCGCCTGCCGGCCACTGTCTCGCTCACAGGTCAGTGTTTAGCCGTCATGAGGGAAACTCAACTAAAGGTGGAGGCTGGAAACATGCGTTTGAGGATCTGCATGCTACTGCTGTCTAAATGTGTTTCTCATAGGGATGGCATTTCAAGTCATTTTGTGTTATTCTAACTCAAACAAAAGCAATTATTTGAAAATAATACTATTATTATTATTAATATTAAGCTCAACGTAACAAGTATTTTAACTTTGTGAATTTTACTCTATCATTACATCACCAATAATGGTTCATATACAGTGCCAACCACTAATATTGGCACCCTTGGTAAATATGAACAAAGGCGGCTGTGAAAATAAATCTGCATCGTTTATCCTTTTGATCTTTCATTCAAAAAATTCTAACATATCATTGAAGTAAAACAGTGGAACGTGGGGGGGGAATCTTATATGAAGTAAATGTTTTTCTCTAGTTCACATTAGCCACAATTATTGGCATACAATTATTGTAGCGTCCTTTTCCCAAGATAACAGCTCTGAGTTTTCTCCTATAATGCCTGATGAGTTTGGAGATCACCTGACAAGAGATCAGAGAGCATTCCTTCAGACAGAATCTCTCCAGATCCTTCAGATTCACAGCTTCTCCTCTTCAGTTCACTTCACTCATTTTCTACAGGGTTCCGGTCAGAGGACTGGGACGGTCATGGCAGAAGCTTCATTTTGTGCTCCGTGACACATTTTTGTGGTGATTTTGATGTTTGTTTTGGATCATTGTCCTGATGGAAGATCCAACCACGGCCTATTATAAGATTTCTAACAGAGGCAGTCAGGTTTAGATTTTTTATCTGTTGGTATTTGATAGGATCCATGATGCCATGCATCTGAACAAGATGTCCAGGACCTCCAGCAGAAAAACAGGCCCACAACTAGGACTGCCACTAATGACTATTTTTATTTCGATTAATCTATCGACTGATTTATCGATTAATCTACACGATTAATTTTGTGGCATCCCACAAAAAAAATCTATTTTACTTCAGAATATTTTATTAAACTATATTTCATTAAACCAAATGAAATCCAAAAGTAAAGTGCAACATAGAGTGCAAGAAGCAAGTGTCCATCTCATAATCCAAATCACTGAAATCAAAGTTCAGTATTATAGTGTAAGAATGACAACATATCCACGTAGTCTACTAATAATAAAATTATAATCAAAAAACACTTTTTAAAGGAGTATTTACCAGAAATATTATTTACCAGAATTTATTTAGGAGAAAAGTGTAAATGTGCAGTATTTCTGAAAAAAAAAAGTACTTTAAAAAAAAAAAAAATTTAATAAATAAAATCAATTAATTGGAGATGCTTTTGATTATTAAGATTTAATGGAATAGGCCTGTCGCGATAATTAAATAACCGTTTAATCGCGATTATTTGATCTAACCAACCGCGATTATTGTGCTTTTTATACGAGACAAGGGGGAGTCATACACCAAAAGAAACAGAAGAGCAATTAATCGCAATAGCCGCGACTATTTTTAGACAATTAATCGTCAGCCAAATTTCATAATCGTGACAGCCCTAGATGTAGGGGCTGTTTCTGACCCCAAGACTCAACTAATCTCTGCGATTCTCCAACTGTGATCCTTGGAGAGTCTTTGGCCACTCAAACTCTCCTCCTCGCTGTGCATTAGGACGATACAGACACATGTCATCTTCCAGGCAGATCTGTAATATCTTTAGTTAATTGGAATTAACTAAACTTAATTATTGCCCTGATGGTGGAAATGGGGGTTTTCAATGCCTTCAATTTTCTTACAGCCACTTTCTATTTTGTGAAGCTCAACGATCTTGTTCTGCACATCAGAACTAGGCTATATTCTTTGGTTTTACAATTTGTGATGGATAATTAAGGGAATTTGGCCTTTGTGTCCTTCAATTTATAATCCTGTGGAACAGGAAGTAATGGCTGGACAATTTCATGCTCCTAGTTACCCTGGTGTGCTAAAAAAAATTGTAACGATGCAGATTTATTTTCACAGCCACCTTTGCTCATATCTACCAAGGGTGCCAATATTAGTGGTTGGCACTGTATTATGTGACCTGTACTGGCAAAATGAGTCACAATGAGCAATTTTTCAAACATGACTCACATTCTCCATTAAAAGACCTTCAGAATGATGTATGATTTGTTGGAATCGGACGAAAAATGACTGAGCTACACCTGATTGAAGTCGATAGAGTCAGCAAAGTCGATTTTGATAAAAATCGAGTTAAAGTTTTCTGAAGGTTCCAAAGCAAAATCACCTGCAACATGCATCTTTTCCTCCACTTCTTTTCTTAATAATAATTACTGTATTAATAGTCACAATATAGCTATTTTTTATTTTATCTTTGTTATTATAAATAAGAACAGATGCAAAAAAACAAAACAAAAAAAACAGTAGAACAAATATAAGAAAAAACAAAACAAATAATGCATTACCTTTTTCATTTTACATCTAAACAAAAAGCATTCAAGAAAAACAAAATAATGAAATGTAAAATCCCTTTAGTGTGTTCATTACAAATAAATTGGTTATTAAAACTACAAAAGCAGTTCAATCAAGAGCAGCGAGTGATTTTTATTGTTAGATTAACATTAATGAGGCGGCCTATATTAAGACCTATTGTAATGCACAGATCTAATATAATGTTGCACATCAGATGTTTTTCCCCAAACGTTCAATTAAGACATAACAGATTATGTTTGCATGAATACTTAAATACTGTAATTCTGTGTATACTATTATAACAAACTCGTACTTCTATGAGTAATAGTTATAAATCTGAAAGTCTTTTTCCTTTGGGAGGGATCTACCTACCAACTTCTCACAATCATTAAACTGGTTGAGGTTGAACCATAGAACACACAACTGATTTTCTTAGCAGAGATATATTATGAAAAAGAAAAACAACAAAAATGAAATTCACAATAATAAACCCCAAAGCAAAAATAACATACCATAAACCAATCGTACAAAAAGACCCAAGAGAACCAATACAAAAATATGTCTATATATAAAATGAGGTTACAATACGAGCACAAAATGTTCATGTAATGAAGATGGTTATACTTATATGTCCCAGTCCAAAAGCGAAAGAAGAAACCTTGTAGAAAAGGCAGATGTAAATAGTTCTTATCCTTGTAATTAATATCCAGTTTCGATGACCCAAAGTAAGGAGATGCAATGCAGGGAAATTAGTCCTTTATATTTTCAAAATGTACCATGCAGTCATAAATGCCAGAAATGCACATCTAAGGATGCTAGGTCAAAGGAGTCCTTCTATAAACAACATATTAACAAACATTAGAAACATTAGAAAAACCATGAAATGCAATTTATACAGCCACACTGTGAATATGCATAAAAAAAGGACCTTACTTTGATTGAGCATAAAACAACATGTTTCCCAATCAGGACATCTCAGTGAA
>NW_015656602.1:44347-53132 GCF_001515625.1 Sinocyclocheilus rhinocerous
TGCATCTTTTCCTCCACTTCTTTTCTTAATAATAATTACTGTATTAATAGTCACAATATAGCTATTTTTTATTTTATCTTTGTTATTATAAATAAGAACAGATGCAAAAAAACAAAACAAAAAAAACAGTAGAACAAATATAAGAAAAAACAAAACAAATAATGCATTACCTTTTTCATTTTACATCTAAACAAAAAGCATTCAAGAAAAACAAAATAATGAAATGTAAAATCCCTTTAGTGTGTTCATTACAAATAAATTGGTTATTAAAACTACAAAAGCAGTTCAATCAAGAGCAGCGAGTGATTTTTATTGTTAGATTAACATTAATGAGGCGGCCTATATTAAGACCTATTGTAATGCACAGATCTAATATAATGTTGCACATCAGATGTTTTTCCCCAAACGTTCAATTAAGACATAACAGATTATGTTTGCATGAATACTTAAATACTGTAATTCTGTGTATACTATTATAACAAACTCGTACTTCTATGAGTAATAGTTATAAATCTGAAAGTATTTTTCCTTTGGGAGGGATCTACCTACTAACTTCTCACAATACTTAAACTGGTTGAGGTTGAACCATAGAACAGACAACTGATTTTCTTAGCAGAGATATATTATGAAAAAGAAAAACAACAACAATGAAATTCACAATAATAAACCCCAAAGCAAAATAACATACCATAAACCAATTGTACAAAAAGACCCAAGAAAACCAATACAAAAATAGGTCTATATACAAAATGAACAGTTACGATATGAGCACGAAATGTTCATGTAATGAAGATGGTTATACTTATATGTCCCAGTCCAAAAGCGAAAGAAGAAACCTTGTAGAAAAGGCAGATGTAAATAGTTCTTATCCTTGTAATTAATATCCAGTTTCGATGACCCAAAGTAAGGAGATGCAATGCAGGGAAATGAGTCCTTTATATTTTCAAGATGTACCATGCAGTAGTAAATGCACCATTGATACAGCTAAAGAGGATAGGTCGAAGGAGTCCTTCTACAAACAACATATTAACAAACATTAGAATAAACCTCAAAACCATGAAATGCAATTTATACAGCCACACTGTGAATATGCATAAAAAAGGACCTAACTTTGATTTAGCATAAAACAACATGTTTCCCAATCAGGACATCTCAGTGAAAGTAAGGCTACAAACAGCTCTCTCTTCTTCTACAACCTAACTGTAATTAAACTTAGCAGAAGAGAACCATAGTGTCCCCTAATGATGGGTAGTAGAATAACACCCTAAGTAACATTTAACTGTTACACTATGTGTATATTTATCGGGTTAGCGTGCAGTCGGTAGCGCCTTTATGATGACAGTCAGCGTGAGAAACGAGCAGAGAAAAGGTAGCCTACTCCTCTCAGAAAACGTACAAATAAAGGTAATTAAACATCTACAATTATTATTTGGAGCATTGGGATCGCTAGATTTTTGTGAAAACCTCAAAATCGACTAAAATCAATATTTTTCTCTTGTTTTGCCTGTAGCTCAAAATCAGCCCGTGCACATTCCGACTCATTTTACCAGCACGGGTCACATATAATTTATTAAATGAGAAATATTTGTTACTAAAATGAATAAATAAAACAATCAAAAAACATTTGCACAAAGCCGTTTAGGTTAGTGCCCAAGTCTGTCTGTTTAGACATTTTTTTAAAAAATTTAATTCTATTTAGCTTTATTTTCATTTCATTTTTAGTAATTTTAGTATTTAAAATTTTATTCATATTTTAAACTATTTAAATTAGTTAGGGCAACATTTCTTCAACATTTTTGTTTAGGTTTTTTAAGTTTATGGTTTTTATCTAATATTTTAAGTATTTATTAATATTTTAGTTTTAATTTTTAAATGTTCAGTTTTAATTTTAGTTTAAGTTCTAGTTATTTGCTTGCCATTTTTTTAAAATAATTTTTTAATAGTTCTTTTTTTAAATTTTTTTTTTAAGTTTTGATAATATAAGTACTTCAGCTTATTCATAGTTATCTTAGCTGGTTGCCAAGGCAACATGTCTAATTTTTGTTTAGGTTTTTTAAGTTGAATTTTGTTTTCATCTAATTTTTATTTTATTTCAGATTTATTTCAGTTAACGAAAAGGATTTTAATTAGTTTTATTTTTAGTGTGCGCTGTTGATTCATGCATGTAAATATGGCCAGTAGAAAATGCAGTGAGGATGTTTCTGTGGTTTGTATATCAGGTGGTACGATGCCTCAACAGTTACAGGCCATCCAGGTTCACCCTCAAAGCAGTGACAGCAGTCCAGAGATCATCCGGACCTCCACCAGCTCCACTGGTACTTACAGCATCACCCTTGTGACGCACCGATACTGCTCTGATCAGTGACTTCAGTAAGACATCTCTTCTGTCTCTCCCACAGCAAGCCACACCGCTACGATAGTCACTTCCTCAGTGCCTTCTTCAATGGCAGGTCACATGATGTACCCCGGAGCGCACGTCATGTACGCTACATCCACCCCTACCCTTGCCGACGGGGGTCTGACTGTGCTCAACACCTTCCCACAACCACCCACTGCAATGCACGTGTCCCACACGCCAGCCCAAGACTCAGGTCAGTCAGTCACAGCTGCGTAGGCATATCGTTGTGTCAGTGTCTCGGTTGAATTGGCTTAATAAGATGCACGGATAGTCTTAGAACAACATTGAAAACTCAGAAACTTGTAAATATGCTAATTCTGACATTTTGAACGCATCGTAATTTCATTGTTACAAAGCTCTTTGTTTTGTTTTGGTCGTGTTTAGGTGCAGTTCCTCAGATGTTTCTCACGGGACCTCCTGGAACTGTACAGATCCCAGTTTCAGCCGTTCCACTACATTCGGTAATATAGCGGACAGTAAAAATACTCTCTATGTACTTTCACTCACAGTTTTCACTGGAAATGTATTGCATTTTTGTATCTGAAAGTTTCATGGGATTTGTGTGTGAAAGCAGCTTCTGAAACTGGCCTATTAATGTTCTAGTTAATAGAAAAAACAATTTCTTCATGAATCACGTCTTTTCTTGTAATAATGGATTGTTTTTTTTTTTGCAATATTTCTGCTTCACAATTTTAAGGGCCAGATTTACTAACAGCGTGCGCCAGCACAAACTGTCTTTTGCCGTTAAAATAGTACTGTCTGGATTTACTAAAGACGCGCAGTAGGAGTTTCCCTTTCAGACGCAATATTTATGGGAGGACAGTATTAAAATGAATCACGATTTACTAACGTTTGCGCTCGTCAAATTACTGGTATTTGCGCCGTTATTTAATGCTCCAAAAAAAGCATGTCTTAAAGCAGATGCTAATTTGCGCTGCTCTTGGTAGATTGTGTTGGTCATTATGGAAATGATCTGGCTGCGTCTGTGTTCTTTAATTTGAGCATCCGTTATTTAATGCTCCAAAAAAAGCATGTCTTAAAGCAGATGCTAATTTGCGCTGCTCTTGGTAGATTGTGTTGGTCATTATGGAAATGATCTGGCTGCGTCTGTGTTCTTTAATTTGAGCATTGTCAGTAAATCACCTGCAGAAATGTCCACTCCCATCGGCGCTGTTTGAATTGTGCTCTCAAACTACACTGAACAAAATTATAAACGCAACACTTTTGTTTTTGCCCCCGTTTTTCATGAGCTGAACTTTGCTGTGCCACGTTAAAAATAAAAACAGCAGTTACAACATTATAAGAAAATTTAGAGAAAATCGGTTTGTTATGAGAACAAAATGGTTTTGAATACAAATACAAATCAATTTTCTTATAATGTTGTAACTGCTGTTTTTATTTTTAACGTGGCACTGAAATGCCGCTGTAGATAACTGTATGACTGACAGTTAGGAAAGTGCTGTTTCTTCACTTTCAGCTTTGCCTGTATGCTTATGAAGATGGATAAGAGTTTTGTTTCTGTCCTTTCAGATGTTAATAAACCAGCAGGCCACCGGTAGCAGCAGCAGCACCCTCACGGAGCTGCGGGTGGTCAATCTGGACAATCCCAAAGCAGACTGACTCATGAAGCACGAGGCCGGTGTGATTGCTCACTCACACTGATTCTCCAGGGATCACTCATGCCATGCAATCAGACTGCCATTATATTTATTACTGCCTTCTCGCGGCGTGGGGTTCAGAAACCCGTAATGGGTCGTTTGAAGGATGATGGCGTCTCCTCACGGACTCGTTTTGGTGGGTAGTGTGATAATAGATGATGTTTGTTCACACGCATCTATACTTCAGGATTTCATAGAGATGTCTGCACTATCACTGCTGGGTCTTCACCTGCTTTTGCAGAAAGATGGACAATTATGTTCGCTTTCAGTAAATTCAAAACCTCTTCGCTGTACAACAGTTGAAGTATCTTCAGTTCAATCTTTCTGTCTTTTGGGGAATGCCTCTCCTGATCTGATTTGTAATTCACCTCCATACATTTTAAGATCTGTGAATCTTTTGAGGTCAAAAATCGATTCTTTCAAGAATTTATGCTGTGAAATTAGCATAGTTTTGGTATAGTTTTAATGGCGGGTTGTGTGTTATTTATCATTTTAAGGAATGTTTAACCCAGAAAGGACAATTCTGTCATCTTTTTCCATCTCTCATGTCATTTCAGACGCAAAAAAAAAAGAAAAGTTATTTTGCAGAATGTGCAAACTTTTCTCCATTTAAATAAATGGTGACTGATGCAGTCGAGCTCCAAGTCCAATTTTTATTGATTTTTTGTCATTTTTAGAGCTCAACAGCATCCATTCCTGTTTACAAGCATTGTCAGATTTGGAAAGACGTGAGAGTATGAAAATTATGAGCGAACTTGCCCTTAAAGTAATGCTAGATACTCTTGCACTGCCATCAGCACTCACTAGGGAAACTGATCTAAAGTTTGAATCCATCAGTTCTTAAACATCATGTCTAAAAATACAATTTTTTCATCCTCATCACGTTCTCTATGGCCTTTGTTACTCAATTAGAAGTTATAGGATACTCTAAAATGATCCAGTTATTTCAGTGTGCTGCTATAATTTGGATTGAAACATGATCCGTACTACAAAAATGTCAGAAAAAAGATTGCATGCCATTCCATGTTGTAATGCTGTGCCAAACTATACTGTACGTATCGATAGCTGGAGAGAATCTAGTTGTCAGAAGTCGAATTTTCTGCTTCACATGCTTTCACTTTTTATGATGCTGTAAGAGGAAAACACTGACTTGCATTTGCACTGCATGACAACGTACCGAAAACAGCAGTGCTGCGCGATCATGTCAAGTGAATAAATGACGCGGATTGTGCTCTCATGGCTTTAGTTTACCGAAATGATAAAATACGTGATGGATCTGCTACTAGGTACTAGAATGGCAAGTTTTGTTCAAAACAACTGTTGATTTCACTGAAATCGCTTAAATTAAATCAAATGTAGTGAAAGAGTTTATATGTGCACCCATATATTAATATTGTAAATGTTTTTTGTTCGTTTTTTTTCTTTAATTTCTGTCACCTTAATTATGTGTTTATTTTTCAAATATTTTTCATTTGGACATCCAAAGGGCTGTAAATCTCGACTTGTGTATGTATATATACGATTCATTTGGTTTTCCTCCACAGATTTCACTCTTTCAGACTGCAAGTTTGGACCATAAAGCCTTTTTCTGGTACTGTTAAACGGATTTATATGGACCATGGCAATACCGAGCGTTTCAGGAATGTCGTCTTCTCTTTGTTTCGTGGCTTTTCAGTTTGTGGAACCGAGCACAACATGTCGATCTGTTTGACCAGCGCAAACCGGATAACGAATGAAAAAACATTGTGGGATTTATGAAGCGGCCAGAACAAAAGTATTTGACTGTTTTATTCAGTATTGATGCGTTTTAAGTCCAGGGGAAGACTTTCTTTAGTTGTTTATTATGTTCTTGGGTGAATTTCATGAATGCTTTCAAGAACTTGTCCAGGTCAAATTTCACTCCCAACCAAAAGAAAAAATATATTTTGCATAAAATATTAAAGGAATAGTTCACCAAAAACTGAAAATTAGCTGAAAATGTATTCACCCTCAAGCCATCAAAGATTAGGATGAGTTTGTTTCTTCATCAGATTTGGAGAAATGTAGCATTGCATCAGTGTCTCAGCAATGGATCCTCTGCAGTGAATGGGTGCCGTCAGAATGAGAGTCCAAACAGCTGATAAAAACATCACAATAATCCACAAGTAATCCACACCACTCCAGTCCACCAGTTAATGACTTGAGAAGTGAAAAGATGCATGTTTGTAAGAAACAAATCCATTATTAAGGCGTTTTAAACCGTTGCTTACAGCTGAAATACGAGTTTGGATTCTCATTCTGATGGCACCCATTCACTGCAGAGGATCCATTGCTGAGACACTGATGCAATGCTACATTTCTCCAAATCTGTTTTTTTAGGAGAACTATTCCTTAAACTATTTTTTGCCTTGTGACATCTTGTGACTATTAACTACAGTTTTGCTGTTTTGATACATAAAAACTAATTAATAAAAAGATAGTAAATTGCAATGTGTTCAGATATTGTGTTAGTATTTGTTAAATAGCTTTTAATTTATGAAAATTGTTTTACTGTATTACAGTAATAATAATCACCTTTTGAGAATATTTATTTTGGGAAAACACTTGTCATGAAAATATTTTCACACTTCAAAAAATGTTAGTGGTTTTGCTTTATGTGAAGTATTATCATCACTGTTGTTACTTTTTTTTTTTTTTTTGTCGAGTGAAATATGACCTGTGTGTTTGAGTGTCTTTATTATCGGCTGTTATAAGAAATGAAACTGTGTAAACACTAGATGAAAGTGTTGAATGTACTATATATACTGTATATGGCCCTTATTGTACATCTGATATCTGACTTCTAAAACTTTAAGTAGCTCAAATGGCTGCGTTTGAAATTAGAATATTTCTGCACCCTGGATGTATTTTGTGGACTGTATATATTAGTTTTAATGTGAAGCACTGACATCTGACAGTGCTTTTTCTTTTCTTTCCTTTAGCACAGTGTAACCAGTCGTGGATGAATTATTTGCTTTATTATGTTCATTATCTTCTACAGTGCCATTTTCTGAAGAATTAGTTTTGTTTTATTAGATTGTTTGTTTTTGTATTACATGCTGGGTAAGTTTTAATTTGATTAAAATTTAAGTTGATATTACAAACGATGAAAGCGAAATCCTGTTTTAACCACTAATACATACTTGTTGTAAAAGAAATGCTGGAATTATGTATAAAGCTTTCTTTTGTAATAAAAGTAAGATTTGAGAATAATTTTACACAAGCTGGACATTGTGAATCATACCTTTTAAAATAGTGTAATGTTTTCATGTAAATCAACTTCTGTCAAATATTGCTCATACTGCACACTACTTGTATTATTTCTGCAGAAATTTCACAGTGCATAGTATGCAAATTTTTGCTTCTAACTATATTTACCAGAATTTGAATACTGTATCCCAAAATGCAATGCACTTGACTTTCCATTTCAACTTTACAGTTAGTATCTGAATGTTGTCAAATTAACCAAATATTCAACATAAGTTAATATACTCAGAACTAAATATGCAAGGCAGTGTTTCTTTTGTTTTTGCAGCATTCATACTCCAATGTTAGTAAAGGAATAGTTCACCCAAAAATGAGAATTTGCTGAAAATGTGCTCACCCTCAGGCCATCCAAGATGTAAATGAGTTTGTTTCTTCATCAGATTTAGAGAAATGTAGCATTACATCACTTGCTCACCAATGGATCCTCTGCAGTGAATGGGTGCCGTCAGAATGAGTCCAAACAGCTGATAAAAACATCACAATAATCCACATGACTGCAGTCAATCAGTTAATGTCTTGTGAAGTGAAAAGCTGTGTTTGTAAGAAACAAATCCATCAAGATGTTTTTAACTTCAAACCGTTGCTTCAGGCTAAAATACGAGTTCATAATAAAGTCCATCCCCTGTTTTGAACTGTTTTCGCTGGTGCTTGATCTGTGTATATTTCTCTCCTGATTCAGACAAAGATGACTTTTTCACTAAATTGACTAGAATTGACTAAATTGATTTTGCCCGTGAAAATTCACTGAACAGCGAGCGGTGTAGGCTATCAAAAACATGTTCTGATAAAGTTTTGTTAACGTTCCCATTAAGTTAAGAAAACGTAAGTTCTAAATGTTCTCTGAAAGTTCAAAATGTCCAAACATGAATGGGAATGTCATTTTTTAATGTTCTCTGAACCATCTGAAACTATTAAGTCCAACTAACTAGAAAAACGTTCCATAAGCAACGTTTTTGTACTAAAGTTTTGAGAATGTTACTAAAGACCAACAACCCTATTGGCAAAGGGCATCTCAGGAACCACATTCTAGTGGTTTGAATCTTACCTCTCAGATAGGTCCTTCAAGCTGGATGAAGGACCATCAGCTTCAACTCAACCTTGCCTTGCCTTGTGGTTCCATCCAACCCATCGTTTCATCACAGTTTCACCAGACACATCAACCATGATTACTTCAAAAACAGCCAGAAACCTTGGAGTTGTGATTGATGATAAGCTGAATTTCTCAGACCACATTGCTAAAACTGCCCGGTCCTGCAGATTTGCTTTATTCAACTATAAGAAGATCAGGCCCTTTCTTTCGGAACATGCTTCACAACTCCTTGTTCAAGCTCTTGTTCTGTCCAGGCTGGACTATTGCAATGCTCTCTTGGCAGGTCTTCCAGCCACTTCTAACCAACCTCTACAATTAATCCAAAATGCCGCTGCAAGATTAATCTTTAATGAG
>NW_015656602.1:53816-60090 GCF_001515625.1 Sinocyclocheilus rhinocerous
ACATATACATACATACATACATACATACATACATATATATATATATATATATATATACTGTATATATTATCAAACAATGCATTTACTGAACAAATAGCTTTTTCTTTAAATAAATTCAATTACAATGAAAATTTCCTTAGGGATAAAAATCTACCTTAGCTTGTGCTCTAAACCAGTGGGAGCCTTTTTACGTTACTCTAAGGTTACAATTAACAGCAGAGCCCAAACTTAAATTAAATTACTATTTAAATAAATAAAAATTAATTACCTCTAACTCTAGCTTGCTCTATTCTTTTTCTATTCTATCCGTTTTCTTTTTATTTATTATATTATTTAAAAAACCCTTGCTACGTGTACTGCGTTAAGCTAGCTGAGACTTGTTATAGCACTTGCATATTATTGCTCTTTTGTTGATTTTGATCGCTTCCATTGTCCTCATTTGTAAGTCGCTTTGGATAAAAGCATCTGCTAAATGTCTAAATGTAATGTAAAGACCAGTTAGCTTTGAACCAAAGTTCTATTAGAATTAACGGACAAACATCGTCAGAACGTTCCCTGTTGGCTCTTTGATTTCTACTGAGAGGAAACGAACTGCTAGCACGACTTCAGATCGGCTGATTCTACACATGTATGCTAAAGGGCACTGTGTGCAGTTTGGTCACCCGGGAACTAGAATAAGAACTAGAATGGGATTTAGCACTTAGCTAGTACGTTTAAATAACAATTCTCATGTTGTAACGATACAGTGTGTGATTTAAGGCTGTCACATTGTTCTCAGTGTAATATAGCAAACAATTACCCAGACAGCAGCTGCAGCGGTTTCACCTGATAACGTTACTTTTCTCGATATTTTTTGTAGACTATATTTCAAACGTCTAACGTTACACAAAATGTGCCCCCCTTCTCATAGTCAACAGTTATTTGCGTCCAATTTGGGTCAGTTTGAGTTGGTGGTGCCTCTGTGCGCTAGAGGGCGCTGTGTGTGTGTGTGTGTGTGTGTGTGTTGACATTCTGGCCTGCCTGAAGATGTGATGAGGTCGTAAGAAGCCGTCTGAAGCCTATAATTGCACTCTGCTGTAATGTCATCGGTGTTTATTATATCCCTGGACTAAAGACCGCCATCTAATGTAATGGTAAGTCGCTGATGCGTCCTGCAGTGTTGATTTCCCCTCTTTCTGCTGATTGAGCTCCAGTCACGTCGTTTGGATGATAGTTTACTGCTCTCTTCGGTCGTTTTCCCCTTTTGCGCGTCAGTGTGAATATCGATATGTTTTATTTTTGTGATAAGCAGACTTTGGTGCCGTGCTGTAGATCGTCCGAGTAACGCTGAAGTCCATCCGGTCTGTGTTGTTTACTGTTAGCCAGCGTGCTAATTCAACCAGAACCAATGTGATTCAGGACGCTTTGAGTGACTATAAAGCAGATCCCAGTTAAACAGAATTGAATTGTATGCGTATGTAATCATTTCAGGCGCTGGAGCATTTATTTCTTGCAGCCCGCTGTTTTATAGGAGAATAAAAAGGAAGTTTTTACATCACGTGAGTGAATTAGATTAGATAGAACATTTAAATAAAATATTTTTTTAATTATATAATTTAAGAAATATTCATTAATTTTAACTGAGTTTAGTAAAGTGGAAATTGCTACCATTAGGCCTACTACTTTTATTCAGCGATAAATGTCGAAATAGTGTGCGTGGGTTACGAAGGTGTGGGCGTGGTTTATTGAAATATGGGCGTGGTTTATCAGTGTTTACGAGAGACTGGCGACAACAAAAGTGTTGCGAAAATAATGATTTTTTTGTTTGTTGGTAGTTCCTTGTAGTTCAGCCTTAGGTAGCGTTTACACGACACCGATTTTAACTAAAAACAAAAAGCCATTTATTTACACAGTGGCATTTTGGGGGCCTGAAAACACAAACTTTTGAAAATCGTGTAAGTTTTTGTAAACGATACTGTTATTGTCTCCGTGTTAACTACAAAAACATGAATTTGTGAAAATGGCGACGTCATGCGCATACATATTTGTGTCCCTGGAGCACAAAAGCAGTCTTAAGTCGCTGGGGTATATTTGTAGCAATAGCCAAAAATACATTGTATGGGTCAAAATTATCGATTTTTCTTTTATGCCAAAAATCATTAGGATATTAAAGGCAGAGTAAGTGATTTCTGGTAGCTAATGTTGATATTTGAAATCACCAAAACAAACACGCCCCTACCCCAAAAGGGTCTTGCCCCTATTTTGATAGCTCCGCCCCACACATACGTACGCAACCCAGGCAACGATTAGTTCTGTGAAACAAAGCAAAACCAATGTTACACCGTGTCTACGGACGTGAGCGGCGCGGCGCAACAAATCCCCGACAGAAAACTGCTGCCGGGTTCTATTTATGACGTGCTGACACACATTTCAAATGGTTTTCAACGGTCGTTTGATCGCGTCCAGTGTAGGCAGACTTTAGCTGTTGTAGACACGGTGTTACTCACCTATTGAGAAGAAACAAAGCAACCTCAGCGTCCGATCGCAGGCCTCCGCTCCTTGAGTTCTCTTCTGGGCCAAATATTGTCCTATCCTAACAAACATACATCAATGGAAAGCTTATTTATTCAGCTTTGAGATGGTGTATAAATTTCAATTTCAAAAAATTGACCCTTATGACTGGTTTTGTGGTCACATATTATTCCTTTACAAAGTGACATCGCCATCTACTGGCCTGGCATGAAGAATGCAGCAAACTTTTCAGAAATGCAAAGGAAAAACATTTCTGGTTTTAGTACTTTGTTGTTGTGTCAATGTACCCTTTAAACACCATTGTTGAGCAAGAAATTGACGAGGGAGAAGGTTTGGCTGGTTATCATAGTCCCGGTAGCCTTGTGTCTGCATCATTATCATTACAGAAACAGGAAGTGTTTTTTCGGGGACTTCCTGCTAATGTCTAATGAATCATTTCCTTGCCTTTGCAGGTGTAATTGAAGCAGGTCTGAAGATGCTGCTCTCTTTGGGGATGCTGATGCTCTCTGCCACACAGATTTACACCATTTTCACGGTTCAGATATTTGCCTTCCTCAACCTCCTGCCCGTGGAGGCCGACATATCCGCTGTAAGCTTCTGACACAACAGTAAACGCAGATGCATTTAAACACATGGTTGGCAGACAGTAATTCATGGTTGCGTTTGTTTTTCAGTATTCATTCGACAATAAGACGGAGAACTTTGATGATTTGCCAGCTCGATTTGGCTACAGGCTGCCCAGTGAAGGACTGAAGGTGAGTTGGCTGCGTGACATTGATGACAGACACAATATTTAAAATAAATAGCCTTTCTGTCCAGTAGTTCTGTTCCAAACCCTAATGAGTTCCCTTACTACAAACTACACTCACTAGATCGCTCGGTTATGATCTGCCATTATTTTGCTGCAGCTTGATTAAGGATTTTTTTTTTTTAATTTGAGTAAAGCAAGATTCCCTGTTAAAATCTTGAAGTTTATTGTTTATTAAAAATGCAAAGGTAAACCATGACTTTTATGCCTGATAGGTGTGATTTGATCATTTTATAATCGCCTAATTATGTTTATTATATTAACTGCAATTACTGTTATATGTTTAGATTTGTTTAAAAAAATGATGTAATCCAAAATCATTTGAATTAAACATGCAAATTTTATGTCTAGTTTTTTTTCTTTATTTTAATATTTGCATATTTTTCAGAAATATTCTTGGACATCATAGGTTAGATCACCTTAATAACATCAATAAATATTACTTTACTGTGTATAATACAATATTCAGGTTGGCTGGATTAATGTGAAGTGCACTAAATACATATAGAAAGATTTTAATTATTTGAAAATATTTAAATATTAGTATAATTAAAAAAATAAATAAAACATATTTTACTTGCAAATAATATATGAATAATTAACTACCGTTTAAAAGTTTACGGTCAGTGCGTTTTATTTGCTTGTTTGTTGTTTGTTTATTTTTATTTGAATTTTTTAAATATTAATATTTTTATTCAGCAAAGATGCTGACAGTAAAAGTGACAGGAAAGACATTTATAATGTTACGAAAAAATCTAGTTCAAATAAATGCTGTTCTTTTGAACTTTCTGTTGATCATAAAATCAACATTCTGAAAAAAAAATGTATCACAGTTTCCATAAAAATATGAAGCAGCTCAGCTGTTTTCAACATTGATGATAATAATAAATAATAATAATAATAATTTAAAAAAAAAAGTTTCTTGAGCAGCAAATCGTCATATAACAATGATTTCTGAAGGATCATGTGACACTGAAGACTGGAGGAATGATGCTGAAAAGAAGAGTTTATGCAAACGTCAGCTGTTCCAGATTTTTTTCCAGCACCCCGACGGTGTAAAAATAAATGTTTTGACCTGACCCCCAGACCTCAAACGTCTAGTTTAGCGAGTCTGGTAGCAGCACTGACCCTGTTCCATGTGAAAAAACAGAACATTTGTTACAGCAGGTGCGACAGTAAATGTCCAGGAATGTATTGTTGAAGGTGGTGAGTTTGTTACGGCTTTGATGGCTGTAATGACGCTAATTTAAGGGTTTTTAGCTGCTGACAGTCTGAAACGCTAGAGAAAGCTCTGACGGAGCAGAGCAAAGGCTGGAATACACTACACGACTTTTAAAATCTGAACAGATTTTGAAACGCTAGACATCACGACAGAGGATCTCGCACACCACCAGACTTTAAAGTTGTTCCGATCACAACAAACTCATACCGAGACGTGTGCCTTGTTATGTGTCAACTTCTCCAGACTGTAAATCGGGGCAAAAGTCATGTAGTGTATTCCAGCCAAGATGCCTTGGAAAGTGTGGAAGGATCCGAGTCCAATTAAAATCAAGCAAGAATACAGTAAATTTCCAAATGTACAACTGGCTGCTCAACAGATGGCTGCAATGCAAGTTAACAAAGGCAAAGTTTTCTCTTTTGGTCACATGACAGAGAATCAGTGTCGCAAACCCTTGCGTTTTCTATCTACGTCCTAAATTAGCATCCACACCAATGTAAAATAACGTTCTTATTATAAGTGTGCACTGATGTTATATTGACTGCCGCTTAAAGGGTCATGAAACCCCAGACTACTTTTTCTGAGATTTTAGCAGAGGTGTTTGTGTTGCACATCATAGAAGACAATGTTAGCATCCGATAATTTTAACTGTTGGAGAAAACTGGTTAATTTTAAGCTTTTTTGCGCTATTTTCATCTTCCGGGTTTAAAATCTACATTGTTTTGATGTCACGATTTGTGACGTGGCAATGGACTATAGTACATCGATGACACCTCATGTCTATTTAATTATTCATGAGACTGTGTGTTCTTATCCAATGAGAAGACGCTTCGCTTAATTATTCACAACAGCATGTGTTGATTTGCTATTACAGACGCTTCAGAGTCTGTGAGATGACATCGCGCACAATAACTGAGAGAAACGTTCATGGATCGAAGAAGAGTGTTTGTTTTTGCTTTGTGTTTATTTGTGTTTTTAACTCGATGGGAGTAAAATGAAACCGTCTGAACCTGAAGCTGTGTGTGTTGTCTGTCTCCCCTCCTCCGCTCCGCTGCGCAACGCCCACTTTTTTAGCATTTTTTAAAGGGGTCATATGATGCGATTTCATTTTTTCCTTTCTCTTTGGAGTGTTACAAGCTCTTGGTGCATAAAGAAGATCTGTAAAGTTGTAAAGACTAAAGTCTCAAATCCAAAGAGATATTCTTTATCAAAGTTAAGAGTCAGCCACACCTACCTAAAACGGCTCGTTCGAACACGCCCCCACATATCTACCACACTATGTGGGAAGATTTGCATAACACCGCCCAAATGTTCACACAAAGAAAGAAGGAGTAACTTTTATTCTCGCTGTAGTATTAAACCATATAAAACGCCGCCATGTCATGGAGACACTGTGTGGTTTGCTGCGAAAGAAAAAGTACTTTGTTTGGCCTTCCAAAAGAGGACGATATCCGCTTCATCATGCCTAGAGCTGATCCGTGCTGGTAGCTGAGGAAATACATCAACTTCGCGCTGTGGATCGCCGGATCGGCTTTCACCATGGACAAAGCGGAGTCCAGCCCGCCTCAGCTCACTCTATACCGGCCTCAGCGCACGCTAAGCCGGGGCTTCCCCTCACGCTAGGCCGCTGTGTTTTTCGTTGTGAAAGCAAAACTACTTTGTTTGGTCTTCCAAAAGAGGACGATACCCGCTTCGTCATGCCTAGAGCTGATCTGTGCTGGTCGCTGAGGGAATAC
>NW_015656602.1:60578-66559 GCF_001515625.1 Sinocyclocheilus rhinocerous
GACGCGTTTCAGAAAGGCGGGGCATAGAGGAGAAACAATAATGTACAGTATGTGGAAAATAATGTGTTTTTTTAACTTTAAACCGCATAAACACATTTCATTACACCAAATACACAAAATAATGTTCTTTTTAGCAACATCATATGACCCCTTTAAAACTGTGGTGAGAACTAACCAGTGCTGAAACGGGGGGTTTCATGACCCTTTAAAAATCCTGTTCACATCAAGAACTATAACGATAACTATATTAGCGTCCACACCAATGTAAAATAACGTTCTTATTATAAGTGTGCACTGATGTTATGTCAAGAATGATTACTATTAAGATAACTATAACTGTAACGATAGCTATATTAGTATCTACAACAATGGACGATAATTATAAGAGTGCACTGCAGATATGTCGTCTGCCACTACTAAACCCTGTTCACACCAAGGACGCTAACTATTAAGATAAATTTAATGATAATTTTTTTCTGAAAGTGATTCCAACGATATTGTTCCTCAGTGTCGTTATCGTTATATTTGCAGTGCAGACTGTGCTATTCTCGTAGAATTAGAGCAATTATTAAAACTTTATAGTTGCTGTTATAGTCATCGTCCTTGTTGTGAATGACCCATAAAGTTGGTTACATTTATCGTTGATCAATGAAATTCCGCAAGCGAATGCTATGAAATGCGACAACAAAATAAACATCCAAAGCCATTCTGACGGCTAGCAAACGAACCAACCCCAAATAACTGCTTTCCAAATAGATAATTTTATAATATTGCATGTTACAGAAATGGATTATGGATATTCATTTTTGCTCATTTTTGCTAAGTTACGCATCTCCGCCCACACCAACGTTACTGCTTAACCAAGAGGCTTGCTGTTGGTCAGTGCTGCACATTCAAGTGTCAAAATTCACCACATTTGATCCCAACGCAACATTTGTAGGGAAATTTCTTCACCACAGGAATTCCATCTGGTGATTTTTTTCATTCCGACGATTCCCACTGAAACGACTGGATTGTGGATATTAATTTTTGCTTTGTTGCTAAGTTACGAATCTCCACCCACTCCAGTGTCACATCTGAACCAAGTGGCTTTCTATTGGTCGGCGCTGCAAATGTGAGTGTCAAAATTCACCAAATTTGAACCCAATGTGAAATTCGCCTTTGGAAATGTCACCAGAAGTGCATTGGGCACAATTCTTCCTTTTCGCCGATTGCCACTGAAACGACTGGATTGTGGATATTCATTTTGCTTTGTTGGCTTACTGTTGGTCGGTTCTGCGAATTTGAGTGTCAGCTTTCACCAAATTTGAACCCAACTCAAAATTTGCATTAGGAAGTTTCTTCACCACTGAAAAATCACGCCAATTCCCATTGAAATAAATGTGATTTATTCTACTGAGATATAAGTATGCTATTATAAACGTAACAGAATTAAATAATAGCTCCTAAAATTAATTAATTGTTTTTTATGTTGCCATTGTACTAAAACAGTTCTGCATTGTACTGTTATTTGTGCTAATTTCTGTTCCCAGTCTGATATGAATCACATGATATGTTGGTGAAAACCGTGAAAATGACTTCACATCTGTGTCACTTCTCCATTTCACTCAGCCTTTCACTCTGATTTCCCCATCTTTGTCAGCTCAAACCAAAGTGATGTTTTTAGAGCTCGTCCACCAACATTTTCATATTTGTCTCTAAGCAACAGAGTTCACCTTTGTCCTGCTCAGCTGGACTCGACGTAATGTACTTATCGCCATCTATTTTTGCTAAATATTGTGTTGGAGTTAATCTCTGCTGGAAAATCAGATTAAATCTTAATCTGATGGCTGTTTTGGAGTGTGGTAGCCGATCTAATCTAGTCATGAGCTGGTAAATCATCTTGGACCAGCAACAGACCTGCTGCATTATGTCACCAAAGTGTAAACGTAAACACCGCAGGGGCTGAGGGTGTCAGTCGGCACAGGAAGTAGTGTTAGACCACTTCCTGAAACATAGGGTGTGTGGTTGCATTTGGTTCCTAAAAAAAACTTTATTCTTTCAGAATCCCGACACTCATGATTCCTGGTTCAAGATCTGAACACTCTAAACAATGCTGGGTTGTTTCAATCCAACTTTGGGTCAAATATGGACTAACCCAACTTTTGGGTTAAAAATTTTATGTATAAATTTAACCCAACGGTTGAGTTAATCCATATTTGACATACAGGTGCATCTCAATAAATTAGAATGTCGTGGAAAAGTTCATTTATTTCAGTAATTCAACTCAAATTGTGAAACTAAGACTTAAACTACTTCAGTCTGTGTGCATTGAATTTATTTAATACACAAGTTTCACAATTTTAGTTGAATTACTGAAATAAATGAACTTTTCCACGACATTCTAATTTATTGAGATGCACCTGTATTTGAAACAACCCAGCATTTTTTAGAGTGCAGATTTAGGGAACCGAACCCATTTTCCAGCTCAGATCTACGTTTTCTGCAGAGGAAATCGGTGTTATTTATTTATTTAGATTTTGAAAATTGAAATAAAATATGATTATATTATAAATATATGAATAAAACTTTCAAATTAGGAAATTTAGAAATGTTGTCTTGGCAACTAACTGAAATAAAACAAGTTTAATTTGAAGTGTTTGCATGACTAGAACCATTACTGAAATAAAGATAATTATAAATACTAAAAACAAAACTAATAAAAATGACAAAAGAACAACAAAGTTACTAAAATTTAATTTACAATTAAAATGAAAACTGAAAATATAAAAATAAAAGTTCATAATGATTATGTTATGGCTGATAACTGTAAATGGCTGTTAAAGTTCTATACTATTTTGTCTTAAATAAATGAAACATAAAAAAATCGAGTCAAAATCTAAAACTAAAATCAAAAAATCAAATCAAATGTTTTAAATGTTAAAGAGCATTCGGGCTTCACAACATTCTCATATAATTTATGAAAAATAGATTTATTGTTTATTATTTAATATAATTTATTTAATCAATCAATCTGTATTTAATATAATTATGTAATAATAACAATGTAATAGCTGATTATTAAAATTCCATACTAAATTGTCTTAAAAATGAATAAAGTGAATCACTAAAATCAGACCTTTTAAACAAGAGAATGTAGGCATTATAACGTAGATCATGAAAATGGATACTCATTTTTCATTATTTAATATAGTATTTAAAACATTTTTAATAAGTATTTAATATAATTATTTATAATTAACAATTTTGTTAAGATTAATTATTAAAATTACATACTATACTGTTTTAATTGTTTTAAAACATAAATTGCTAAAATCAAACATTTTAAACACTATAAACTATAATAATTACAATTATGTTATGCAGATTATTAAAATTCTATAATGTTTTGTCTAAGTAAAATTAATACACAAAAAAATCACGTTAAATGATTAAGTGATAAATGATAAAGTGAATTTAGGCATTACAGTATTATAAGTATGAAAAATAGATATTTTTTCATCATTTAATAATTTAAGTTTTTTAATTATTGTAATTCATTTAATTTCTTAATTTAAAGGTGACATATCATGAAAATCTGATTTTTCCAGGTTTTAAGTGCTATAATCAGGTCCCCGGTGCATTTTTCATGATTGTTCTTCAGCATGGGAAAGATCTCTATCAGAGTGAAACTACTGATGCAACACAAAGCCAGCTGTATGTCCACAGTATAAATAACAACTTTGATTGCATGCAGGCATTTTGGTGACACTTTATTTTACCTAAGAAAGGCCTGGGTAGTGTCAGGTAACTACATGGTTTACGGGTAGGTTCAGGGTTAGTACCTAGTTAGTGTTACCCAGTTATTGTAATTATTATAACAAGTACATAGCATGTACACACGGAACAGTACTGTAAAAGTGCTACCAATATTTTAGGATTATGTATGTACCATTATAGAATATATTGAAATAGGTTTTATTTTTATTTTTTCGATTTTAATTTTAGTTTTTATTATTATTAATATTTTTAAGTACTTTCATTTATCTTTTAATTTATTTAAATTATTCAAATTTCAGGTATCGTTTCTCATGTTTGTTTACATTTTTTAAGTTAAAGTCTTTCATTTAATATTTGTTTCATTTTATTTCAGCTTTATTTCAATTAATTATTATTATGATTTTTTTTTTTGTAGGTTTGGTTTTAGTTGGTTATTTTAGTTAACTAAAACAAAACATTTCAATAAAAATAATGTTACTTAAAATAAAATAAAAGTTAACAAATAAAATAACATACTATATTTTATTTAAAATTTAAAAAACTTAGTTTATTAAACTTACTTATTCAACTTATTTTAAACCTTATTTCAGCTAGTTGCAAGGCAATATTTCCTTTTTTTGTTTAGTTTAACTTGAAGTATTAAAACAACTAAAACTAAATTGAAAAAATACAAATAAATAAAAATGCATAAAAACTAGACATAAAAAAATGCAACAAAATTATTAAAAATTTAAGTGAAAGCAGAAAATATAAAAAAATAAAATCTGTTTCAGAATATTAGCGAAAACTTAGTTTGTCAATGATACTAAAATTACACTGGTTTTAGAATAAATACTTTCACACAGTATATATTACAGTTTAGTTACTTTTGCGGGAAGTTCAATGAAAATATTTTACTTTTACATTATGCACTTTTACATTATACACTTTTATCCAAAGCGACTTACAAAGAGGAACAAAGCTTTTAATATTAATAATACGAATAAGCATAAGAATAGCTATTTTTAAATAATCAAGTAATTGTTTTATAATATAATTGAGAGGCATTTTTATTTTTGTTGTGACATTCTAGTTTCTTAGCAATGCTTGATAAAGCACTTTGTCCCATCATGCTTTTGCTCAGGTAGATGCCTGACTCTGTGTGTGTGTGTGTGAGAGTGTGAGTGTGAGTGCGCGCGAGTGTGCGAGTGTGTGTGTTTGTGTGTGTCCGTGAGTGTGTGAGTGTGTGTGTGTGAGAGTAAGTGTGAGAGTGCGCGTGCGAGCGAGTGTGAGTGAGAGTGCGCGTGAGCGTGCGAGTGCGTGAGCGTGTGCGTGAGCGAGAGAGCGTGTGAGAGTGAGTATGAGTGCGAGTGTGTGTGTCTGTGAGTGTGTGAGTGTGTGTGTGTGTGTGAGTGAGTGAGTGAGTGTGTGAGAGTGAGAGTGCGTGAGCGTGAGAGTGTGCGCGAGCGAGAGAGCGTGTGAGTGTGCATGTGCGTGAGTGTGAGAGTGAGTATGAGTGCGAGTGTGTGTGTCAGTGTGTGTCAGTGTGTGTGAGTGAGTGAGTGAGTGAGAGTGCGTGAGTGAGTGAGTGAGTGAGTGTGTGAGAGTGAGAGTGCGTGAGTGAGTGAGTGAGTGAGTGAGTGTGTGAGAGTGAGAGTGCGTGAGCGTGAGAGTGTGCGCGAGCGAGAGAGCGTGTGAGTGTGCGTGAGTGTGAGAGTGAGAGTGAGTGTGAGTGTGTGCTGCACAGGCCTCAAATTTAGGCCCTAGCCCGGCCCGTGTCCGACAGCTTGTCAGAATTACCGACCCGAGCCCGTCTTTTTTTTCTCCTTCTCTCAAAACAGCTTATACTACTGTTCCAGCTATTAAAATAGTTCAGTTTTGTATGTAATGGCAAAGTGATTATATTTCGTTTAGTTTTTTATTAAGTTAATTTAGAAAAACGTTTGGAGCATTTTTTTTGTTCATTAAATATAAGTTTTTGTTTTTTAAAGTAACGACCAAGCGGCCAGTGGCAGACAGTGAGCTGATCATAGCCTGTTTGATCAAATTAGCCTTCTCAAATCATCACGACTTGCCTAAAATAAAATCTATATATAAAACAGTTCAAGCATATAACAATGTTTAAACGTTAAGCCTAGATGAATGTGTGCTGTATCCAATAGTTTGTGCGGAGAGTGGAAGCTAAAGAGCGCGAGTGTGTGTGTGTGTTTGTGAGTGCGTGTGTGTGTGTGTGTGTGTGTGTG
>NW_015656602.1:68119-69380 GCF_001515625.1 Sinocyclocheilus rhinocerous
GTGTGAGTGTGTGTGTGTGTGAGTGTGTGAGAGTGTGTGTGTGAGTGTGTGTGAATGTGTGAGTCACTCCACTCACACCTGATGTTGGTCATTATCACTGAGGTGAAGCAGAGTTTCTCCTCTTCCTGTGGGGCGGCAGAGTTTTTTAATGGTTGCACCACATGATATTTTTCATATGACATTGAAAACTTTTTGTTGTAAAGTAAATCATAACAGTAAATCGTGTACAGTAAATGAAAATATTTCAAAACCATATGAAACCGACATGAATACATATATATTTCTAACACACTTCTGATATGATGCATTGCACCAGAATTAATGTAAGATCGAATGCCATTTGAAGCGAACTATAGCGTTTATGAAAAAAACTTAGTTATAAAAATGTTTTTTAAAAATCTCTCTCTCTCTCTCTCTCTCTCTATATATATATATATATTATAAAAATACATATATTTGTATAAAAATTTATTTTTATATAATTATTTTATATAAAACTATTATAAAAAAATATATATATACCGTATTGTCCCGAATATAAGACGATATTTTTTTCTTGGAAATACATCTGAAAAAACGCGGTCGTCTTATATTCAGGGTCTAGACTTTGACATGTCAATAATACACCCACAACAATAGGTGGCGCCAAACCCGCATAAAACGAGTGTGCCATGAAATACGTAATGTAATGCGTGTTGTAAATATCGCGAGTAAAAACAAAAGAAAAAAACCTTACAGCTGCATGAGTCGTGACGGTCACGTTAGCCTGATGGCACCAAACGCCCTTTGTGATTTTAAAACGTAAGACAGTACCCAGATTTAATTACACCAATTCCAATATTACTCAAGATCATAAGACTCACAGAAATTCTACTAATAATTGCTAAGAAGTGCATTGCAATGAAGTGGAAATCTGATACTGTTATTCCCATAAGTCTATGGTTATCTGAGGTTAATAACTGTATACCCTTGGAAAAATTAACATACTGGCTAAGAAATAAAAGTAAAGTATTTTATAAAATTTGGCAACCCCTTTTCCGTTATATGGAAGACACTTCAATAGACCGGATGGATTCTCTTTTCGAGTGAGGTTTTACACAGTAATAACTATGATATCCTGTATCATCCCAATTTTATTTATTTTTTATTTTTTTCTCTTTTTCCTTTTTGTCTTGTATTGTCCTGTCTTGTGCAAAAAGTTGTGTTTTGTATTTTTTGTTTATATTACAGTTCAAAAGCAAAAATAAAATATTCCAAAAAA
>NW_015656602.1:69912-80717 GCF_001515625.1 Sinocyclocheilus rhinocerous
AGGGGGGTCGTCTTATAATCAGGGTCGTCTTATATTCGGGCCAATACGGTATATATAATTATATATATTTATATATTATATAATTTTATATTTGTATTTTTTTTTACAAAATATAATTTATAGAAAATATATAATTTATAAAAAATGAATGTATAACTTGTATTTATTATAAATTAACATTTTGTAAATTTAAATTACATTTGATAAATTATAAACAGTTGATTGTAAGTTATATAATACGTAATACATTTAAAAAAATAAAAATCTTATTAAAATATTACTTTTTAAAATATGATATTTTTTATAATTATTTTGTAAATTATAGAATTTTTATCAATCATAAAAATACATTTTATCAATAATAAACAATTTATTATAAATATAATATAAAAATAAAATATTAAACATTAAATATTTTTAAATGTTATAGTGTGTCAGTTGTATCATTTTTATCAGTTATAAACTATTTATTAGAATTATATAATACATAATACGATAAAAAAAATCAATTATTACAAAAAATACTAAATATTTTTAATTACGTATTTTATAAATTATAAAATGCATTTTTAATTCCTAATGTATTTTAAACATGTCCTCCTCCTACTACTAAAACTACAAACACGGGTAACATAGAAACGCCTCTGTCCAAGTACGCAAATGCGCTCCTAAATGCAAAATCAGCCCCCGCTCTCCAAGACACACTTCGCTGCGCACACGTTTCATGCTGCAAGAGGTCTGCCTGCAGTTTCTGTTCATCTCTGGGACTTTGGACGACTTCCAAACAGCTCCGTGTAACGCCTGTGGCACTGCGTTCACAATATTTTTCCTATACCACAATAAACCGTTAATCATCGACAGCGCTGTGGAATTTGTGCACCTGTTTAAGATGTGTAGAGAAACAAAAGCATAACATAATGTGGAACATATTTTCTAATTGAGTCCATTATGATAGTTAGTTCACGTGATGATATTATATCTATAGCTGATAGATATATTGCCCAGATATAACCATATATATTGATAGATATATATTGTTATTTCTGTGAGCTTCACGTGAGGTGAGTGTGATAGATGTCGGTGATCCTCCTGTCTGAGGAATGTCTTGAATGTGTTTATCACTGCTTGTGCAAACATTCACTAATCAGTACAGCAGGAATCTCACTCTAGACCACATTAACGAGAGCACACACACCTTTATATATACAGTGTTACAGCACTAGAATGTATTTTGAGTAGATTTAGGCGTCTTGGTTGTGTTGCATTTTAAAAGTGAGGATCTGATCCTGTAAGTCTCAGTTCTGCCATTAGTGGCTGCTGTTGAAAACGAATGATAGCAAAAAACAACAACCTCAGGCTGAGCTGAAATGTTTCTGACACACACTCAGATGCTCTTTCGTGTTTTGTCCTCACTACTGCGCAAATATCTGCAATGATCAAGTTTACTGAAGTTCACTGTTGGTGTGAATGTTCCTTAAAGAAAAACTTTATGGCATAATGGTTCTATTTTTATATATATTTTTACTGGTGATACAACTCATGGGCCTGTGAAATTATTAGCATTATGTCTCCTTGTTTTTTTTTCTTTGTAAATGTATGATAGTAAATGTTGAGTACAGTAAGTGTTTTTTTAATTTCAGCTAATTTTATTGCAACATTTCTGAAAACATTTACTTGCACTCTACAAAACAATAGAATTGATGCCTTAATGAGAAAAGTTTATGAATATAATAACATAATCATGTTTTAACCCTATTTTGCATAAATTAAATAATTTTTAAGAGCAATTAAGTGACATTTTCATGCCAGATGATATCATCATTACTGTAATGTGTCCAGATGTTTCACTTTTGAGGTTTTCTGTGATTTTCCCATTATTCTCATTGTTGATTCTCATTACTGTAATACAGTAATTTTACTGTATTAGAGTAAAAAAAACTGTAATACAATTATTTATTTTATTTAGAACAGCTTTAAAGGAGCACTCCACTATTTTTGAAAATAGGCTCATTTTCCAGCTCCCCTAGAGTTAAACAGTTGAGTTTTTAAAATATTTTTATACTTGACAACTTTGTATAAAAATATTTTAAAAGCTTTATCAAAAATTGTATACGAATAATTTTACATTACAGTAATTAGATTTATTAATGTAGCATACAAATGTTTTAATATTTATTTCTTTATATTTTGAGGTGAACTCTGATCCAGACGTGTTCTTGTTGAGCTAAACCAGTGTGTACATGTGAATACACAATACATGTGTCACACAAGACTTGTGTGTGTGGGGGTTGGAGGAGTGCATGCATGACGCCTGTGTTTATCTGAACTGTCTCTGTCCTCGTCCTTCTTCAGGTCCTCCATGCACAGAAGGCCGGCTACAAGGCGGCGATTGTCCACAATGTGGACTCTGATGACTTAATCAGCATGGGATCCAATGATCGTAAGTTCCTGCGCACGAATGCATAAAACATGCAGCGGAGACACGCGCTCATGTGTTCTGCTGCGGGACAATGCTGTGATTCACAAACCTCGGCCCCTGTGTTGCTAATAACCGATGCTGTATTTATGAATTCTGACCGAGAATTGCATATTTCAATCATGACAACACTGAAAATAGATTTAACAGCATTTTATAGATGTGAACGAGAATGCACGCGTTGGCGGTGATGCTTAGACGGACATTTTGTGAAAATGTGGACAGTGCCAAAATAAAGGTGCTTATTTATACTACAGATATCGATATTTTACGCGTGGCATCGATGCATCGTATCGTCAGACATCGTATCGATCCATATCGATGAATCGTTACACCTCTACTAGACAGGTGGTGCTGGGGAGGAGGAGGGTTAAATAAAACTTGCAGTTTTCATTCCTTTATTTATTTGGAGTGAACTATTCCTTAAAAAAGGGCATACATTCAAAATAAATATTATTTTACATTTTTCAAAACACACTCATAATTATTTAACATGTATTTGTTTGAAGAATCAAAGTGAATCAGAATCAAATCTGGTTAATGTACGTTGGTATTTTTCGTTTTTTGCAGTGGATATTCTGAAGCAGATAGACATTCCTTCAGTGTTTATTGGTGAAGAAGTGGCCAACTCTCTCAAAGAGGATTACATCTATGGGAAAGGGTGAGGGCTCTGATTTCACTGCTGAATACTTCACTGTTCAGATGGTTACTTAACAGAAACATCTGATGCATTCAGCTGCGCTGGCGCTCCAAGTCATATGACACTATAAAAAGTCTGCTGTTCACACAAACATTACTGACTTAAATTAAAATGTTGATTTATTTAATTATATATAATAAAATATACATGTATTTAATACAAATAATACATACATAATGAGTTTTAAGTATTAAAGTCTGTTTATAAGTCCTGTCGTATAAAAGCAGCATCACACTCACAGGCTTGCTTCGTGTTTTCAGTGGTCATGTGATTCTCATGCCGGACTTCAGTTTGCCTCTGGAATATTATCTGATCCCATTCCTCATCATTGTTGGAATCTGCCTCATCCTCATTGTAGTTTTCATGGTGAGTCATGATTGTGTGTCATTTAAAAAAATATGAGCAAACAACCAAATATATTAGCCTTGACTGAGTTGTTTACATCTTTTCAATCTCAGATCACAAAGTTTGTTCAGGACAGACATAGAGCCAGGAGAAGTCGCTTACGCAAGGACCAGCTGAAGAAACTCCCAATTCACAAGTATAAGAAAGGTAAGACACGTCTTCAATAAGATCTGACACTTGGAATATATTGTGGTTCAGCATTCAAATACTTAAAATATATCATACGAAAAGTTTAAGATTTTTATTTTATTTTTTTGAAGAACAATTAATACTTTTATTCAGCAAGAACTCATTAAATTAGTCATAAGTGACAGAAAAAGAAAAAAAAAAAACTATTTCAAATAAATGCTATTCTTCTGACCTTTCTATCCAACAAAGGATCCTGGGGAAAAATATCAGTTTCCACAAAAATATGAAGTAGCTCAACTGTTTTCAATGATTTCTGAAGGATCATGTGACACAAGACTGACAAGACAAGAACTGAAGAAACTCCCAATTCACAAGTATAAGAAAGGTAAGACACGTCTTCAATAAGATCTGACACTTGGAATATATTGTGGTTCAGCATTCAAATACTTAAAATATATCATACGAAAAGTTTAAGATTTTTATTTTATTTTTTTGAAGAACAATTAATACTTTTATTCAGCAAGAACTCATTAAATTAGTCATAAGTGACAGAAAAAGAAAAAAAAAAAACTATTTCAAATAAATGCTATTCTTCTGACCTTTCTATCCAACAAAGGATCCTGGGGAAAAATATCAGTTTCCACAAAAATATGAAGTAGCTCAACTGTTTTCAATGATTTCTGAAGGATCATGTGACACAAGACTGACAAGACAAGAAATATATTACATTTTACAATACATTCACATAGAAAACAGTTCTTTAAATTTATAATAATATTTCACAATATTACTGATTTTCCTGTATTACTGATCAAATCAATGCAGCCTTGGTGAGCAGAAGAGACTTCTTTCAGAAACATTAAAAAACCAACCCCGGCGCTTTGACAGTAGTGTACAATTATTGCAAAGATTTTTATTCACTATTGGTTTGACCATTAAATTGTCCCGGCTCACCAGAATGAGAGATTTTAATAGTCCTAGAATCTGATTTAAACATCATTAACAAGATTTAACATGTTTGATTCGTGTCAGCAAATCAGTTCTTTCAGACGGTCCATTTTAAATTCAGTTAGCTACAATCAATTCATAGTTCCTCTGGAAACTATAAAAAGCCATTTCAAAGCAAATACATAAATACTGAAATATATATATATATATATATTATTTTTAAAAATAAATTTTAAAAACAAATGAACTTTGTAAAAAAAATCAAAGTTGTAAAACGTTAACGTCAGTTGTAAAATGTCAATGTTTATTGAATTTAATGTCAAAGACCCCAATCAAATTCACTTAAAATGGCCATCTGATTTGTGTCTTGTGGGAAAATTCATTGTTTTTGTATGCGCTTCCACTTATTACTTATTTCCTGTATGTACCAGAAATATTGCAGCACTTCTCTAGTACGCAGAACACTATATATTTTTGAATTCCCCTCCCGCGCCGTAGCTCTCGGCGTTTCCACCTCCTCATAGTGAATCATCAAGCCATTTTACAACCAAATCAACACCGTGACCATTGACCATTCACTGTGTGCCTGCATGAATGAGCATCCTGTTCAGCTCGCTCATAGTGCCAGCATTAGAAATGCGTTCGGCTGTGAATGTGAAAGCAGACGTTCCTCCTTAAGAAGGTGTCAGACGTCACTTTCACCGAGTATAAGGAAAGTGTGCGGTCTGGTTACAGACACCTGTGTTCACGTATCCTTTTTCAAACATTAAACCGATGAAAGGTGTACAGCGGGCCGTCGGCAGCAGAACGTGTCCGATTCGTCTTTTACGCTTCAGATATTCAGAGCAAATGAGAGTCATATCAGCGTGAAGGTCATTTGTAATTGTTTCCATCGTACATATTTACCAGACGACATATGGATAATTTATCAACAACAAGTAAATGCTACCAGGACGCATACTTAAAATTGGTTCAGAAATAGGCTTTATTTTCTTTATGCAAAACATGTGGACATGAGCGAGGCAGCTTTTCTATTTGAATGTTTAAATGACTATAGTGGAGGATAGGGCTGTCAGGATATCAAAATTTCACTACAAGATTATCCTGGCCAATAGAATTCATGATAACAATATTATCGCAACATCTATAGAAATTTTGCTAATTTCGCTATTAGTGAAATTCATAACTACGTTTGTAATTTATGACCGTACCTGTTCAAACACTTCAAAAGAACTGTTAATCAGCACTTCCTGCAGACTGAGGTGTGTAAATGTCAATTCATACCAAGAACGATAACTATAACGATAATTATAACGATTAGCGGCCACACCAATGCACAGTAACGTTTTGTTTATTATAAGTGTGCACTGCAGTTTTGTCGTCTGCCGCTTTAAAGCCCCATTCACACCAAGAATGATAACCGTTAAGATAACTAAAACAATAACTATAACGATAGCTATATTAACGTCCACTCCAACGGATGATAGTTTTGTCGTCTGCCGCTTTAAAGCCCCGTTCACATCAAGAACGATAACTGTAACGGTAACGTTAACTATATTAGCGTCCACACCAACGCACGATAACGCTGTTTATTATAAGCACGCACTGCAGTTTTGTCATCTGCCGCTTTAAATGCTCAAGCTCTTTAAAGCAGGATGGATTCTGATTGGCTGTCAGTGTTTTAATCGTTCATCTGCTGGAAAAATCGTTCTGAACATATCGTTCCTCTGTCGTTATCATTATAATTGTGATGTGTCTTTGTTCATATAGAATTAGAACAATTAAAAAAACTTTTTAGTTATCGTTATAGTTATCATCATTACGTGTGAACGGACACCCTTCTTTTTTACGGAATATGAAAAAAACTCGCTCATTGGCTAGCAAAGTTTTTCCGGCTGCGAAAGAGTCTCTTGCTTTCATCTTTAATCTTATCTGACGTGTATTTTTTGTGACAGTAATAATCATCTTTCATTTTTGTTACGATGGGTGGCATCAGAGGTAAGGTGCAATAGCGCCACCTACTGTGTTGGAGTATATTCATCTGATATTATTGTTTAATGTGTAGTATTAACACAGTATCATAGGGATGTAACGATTCACTTAACTCACGATTCGATTCACGATTTTTTTTTTTTGTACAAAATGAGGTTTAAGACAAATTATAAATAAATGTGTCCTTTTATTATTGCTTGGACAAAATGCTGCATGTTTCTTTGTGAAATTGAAATATAACACTATAATAATATACTAATATAGCACTTGCATATTACTGCTCTTTTGTTGGTTTTGATTGCTTCTATTGTCCTCATTTGTAAATCGCTTTGGATAAAAGCATCTGCTAAATGACAAAATTTAAATTTAATGTAAATAACAAAACTAAATTAACATTTTAAAACAAGCCCCAAATCAACTAAATAAGTAACGCAAATAAAAGAAATATCTTCATATAAACAAAATAAGGCTTTGTCTGTGCTCTTTCCTTTTAAAATTTATATCAGTTACCCTTATATTGTGACACCCCGAGTGGAGAACTTAGATATTACATTTTTTGTCTTTACATCATATTTTATTAATATTATTTACATAGTATATAACATGTTTATTAATTGTGGTGCTAGTTGGAGATCTAAATAAAGCACAACCCAAACTAATTTTGGAGTTGAATCATATTTACAGTTTACTACATAAAAAGTGATCATATGATACTAGTTTATAATTTACTAAATACTGTGCAACACTACATACAGCCTACAATTCATCGGTACACGTTTTGCAACGATAATTGTTTCAATCAGTAGTTGTCACGTGACCTTATCACTGAAGTGCATTGCATTGTGGGATACAGTATTCTGTCCAGTAGGCTCTGTTGTATACTGGACATTTTCACTTTAATCGCTTCAGTGAAATTCTCTGCTGTGGCCTCATGGGGTAGTAAAGTGTCTGTCAGATGTGCACTGAAGAACCTCAGCATAAGTAGTAGCTCATCCTGTGAATTCGGACATACTACTGTTCACACACTGTTTGTCTAGTAGGGACCCTATGCGTATTTAAATACACCCATTCTTTGCAGAAAGGAAATTCCCAGTAAATATACTAAATACGGCATGAATTGCAGCACATTATTTACATTTTCATAAATCAGCCAGGACATTTTTAATTTTCAGAATATTAGCAAATCGGCATTTAGAGGAAAAGCCTTTTTTTTGAGCTGATGGTGCAACTTACTCCAAAGCATGTATACGGCGAGTCCTTTCTAAATATATATATGTTAGAAAACCTGCCGTTTGCTAGATTAACCCACTGACACATCTTACCCCATAACATATTTAACACAAGCAGTTGTTTCATCTGCATTGACATTACAGAGGCTTTTGAATCCCAGTCCAGCAAACGTGTGCGTTTCACCCTGATGTTTACCTGCTCTGCTTCCCGCTCATGGCCTCTGCTGACTCACTGGTTTTCTTCATCCGGCCGCTGTGCTGATTCATCTGTTCTGCCGGCCGCTGCAGTCTGCCTCACTGAGCAGCGGGGACAGTGAGCTGGTCCGCAGACTCAGAACAAACAGCTGCTGTCACCGCCGTTATACGACACACACCAGAAAACATCGCTGCAGGCTGATAAAAACATCTCAGGGATTCAGACCTTGAGATTTAAACTCTTATATATAGACGTCTCATACTATTTATAAAACGGAGAGTTCCGGTCCTTGATTCTGATTGGCTGAGCCGCGTTCAAAGCTTGTTGATTTATTCTATGTAACGGAGAGCATTTCAATATATCACCTTTGAGAGATATATCATATAAAAATAGTTATAACACTAATTTATTAAAATACTAGTTTGAAAGATTCTTTGTTATTATATATTTTTTTTATAAGTTAGAGGAAACATTTTTTTCCGTATAAACAATGTTGTTGAGTAGAGATACAAAATGCTTAAGAAATGAAACGGTAAGATATTTTTAATATCAGTATTAAACATTGAAAACAAGTTTAAAATATTACATGTTTTGCATATTCTTTCACAAATTAAAAAAAGTAATTTAAATAATAAATATTCATTTTCATTCATATAAATTTGTATAATACATATTTGAATTGATGAATCAGACAAATTGATGAATCAGACGTATAAATCTGTGAATCAGGTTGAAGTGAATCAGATGCGCAAACTGCAAATACATCTCGAATATCGGATATGTCTAACAAATTAGCAAATTCAAAAAAACTTTGTGAAATGCTAGTCTACTTGAAGTGATCTTCAGGAAACTTAATGGTGGGTTAAAAAAAAAAAACTATTTATAGTAAAATCTCAAAAAAAAACAAAAAAAATAAAAATAATACTTGCAATGTTGGTTTATTTTCTATTGCCAAAAGGTCATTGCAAATATATTACGAATATTGAATGTGTGTAATGAATTTGCAAATTAAAAAACAAATCATTAGTCTTACTTGACGTAATCTTGAGAACTTAATGGGAGGAAAACTAATCATAGTAAAATCTCAACAACAAAAAAACAATACCCTCAATGTTGATTCATTTTCTATTGCCAAAAAATCTGTGCGAATAAATCATGAATATTTGCAAAATCAAAACATTTGCGAATCACTATTTCAAGTCTACTTGATGTGATTTTGAGGAAAATTAATGGTGGGGGGAAAAACATATAATACAATTGTTTAAAAAATTGAAACCATTTTGGTTAATTTTCTATTGCCAAAAAAAAAATTTGTGCAAATATATCATGAAAATTGGATACATTTACTGAATTTGCAAAGTCAAAATCTTCTTGACATGATCTTGAGGAAACTTAAATCACGGGGGGGAAAAACAACGAATATAGTAAAATCTCAACAAACAAATAAATAAAGCTTATCATACAATGTTGGTTAATATTCTATTGCCAAAGAATTTGTGCAATTATATCATGAATATTGGATACGTCTACTACGATCATTGCGAATCGCTAGTCTACTTGATGTGATCTTGAGGATACTTGATCGTGAGGGAAAAACGATGATTATAGTCAAATCTGAAGAAGAAAAAACATGATACAATTTTGGTTCGTTTTCTATTGCCAAAGAAATCAGCGCAAATATATTACTAATATTGGATAGCAGTTTAAACATGGTAATGGTAAACTATATTATGAAGTGCCTTCCGAACATGTAACCCAGTAGATACAGGCTTTTCCTTAAACCATAAATATCACCAGTTCAGAACGAATGAAGAATTTGGTCCAAAAGGTCATTGGCTTCATAAAGAGTCGAGTTGTTTCTGTTGCAAACGACCAGACCTGCCGTCTCTGTGAACTCTTCAACCAAACATTGAGTCGGAGGCATCCTGCAGTGACAGATACGAGCTTCTCCTTGTACGGTCACATGCAGCCACGGCCGTTTGTGTTCGTTTACCGCTTATATAAACACCGAGCATCAGCGGAGCGGCTCCTTCATTGGTGGAAAGGAATTTAAAGGGAGGGCAGGACTAATTCCTGGACTTATTGAGCCTGGAATGCTTTCCTTCTTCCCCGAAACCCAGAAGCTGCACGCTTATCAATCAAGTGCTGCAAGTGTGAAAATCAGAAAGCCTTCTATCAAAGACACTGATGTAAAATGAGGTAAAACTGTCATTTATATACCTGTACAGTTAATTATTTCTTCGTTCCTCCCAGGTGATTCGTACGATGTGTGTGCCATTTGTTTGGATGAGTATGAGGAGGGCGACAAGCTGCGGGTTCTTCCCTGCTCACACGGTGAGTTTCTGTCTCGTTCTGGCGCTTGATCAGCAGATGATACAACTGGGGCATTCATTTGCAGCTTGAAACATTTCGCTGTTAAATCAGTGAAATGTTTCAGATTCAAAACAAGTGCTATCAACAGTGTCTGTGTTGCTTACAACCAAAGAAAATCATGTAAAAATATTGTAAGCTACTATCAGCACACGTTTTTTGTTTGTTTTTTTTATGAACAAAAGTATTAGTTATTTAACTAAATTATTTTCTGTGATGCTAATGAAGCATTTAACCAAGAGCATTTGTTGCAAATGTAACCACGTGACTAAATAAATAAAATTAGTAAAAAAAAAATTGGTTAAAAAAAGAATAAATACATAAAATAAACAAAGGCATCGTAAAAACCTTCCATGTCAG
>NW_015656602.1:80797-83784 GCF_001515625.1 Sinocyclocheilus rhinocerous
TTTAAGAAAAAACAACCCATGACATTAAAGTGCAGAATAATAATTGGATCAATTTATATATTAAATTAAATTATCAATATTTCTTTAAAAAAAATACATATATATATATATATATATGGTGATAATGTCTTTTGAACTAATTTTAGTTAGTGGAATTGAAGTGAATTACTAATACATTAAAATAATTACCATGTAATAAACCAGCTTTGTCAGGATGTGTGGCATTAATTCTCTCTGCACCAATCCTCAGCCTATCACAGCAAGTGTGTCGACCCGTGGCTGACCAAAACCAAGAAGACCTGCCCCGTGTGCAAGCAGAAGGTCGTGCCGTCTGACGGCGACTCTGACTCCGAGTCGGAGTCTGGTGACAGCGGCGGCGAGGAGAACGAAGTGTCGGGAAACACGCCCCTGCTGCGATCTCTGGCCTCCACCAGCGCCCATTCCTTCGGCACCATGTCCGGCTCGCTGTCCCGTCCCGACGCCGAGTCCTCGGACTACGACGAGCGCAGCGACACCACCGACAGCGAGGAGGAGGCTACCGTGGAGACTGTGGTCGTACAGCTGCAGCAGGGCTGTCCCGACAACATGGAGGCCAGCGCTTGAGACGTTAGCGACGCCAACTCGAACTCTCAGTGGAGATTCCAAAACATTTCACCGTCACTTACAAGTTACCGCTGAAAAATGTTTAACGTTCACCACGTGCAGCGATACTATGCAGCGAAATTTTATAAATCATGGTTCCCCCCCCCAAAAGAAGTGCGAAAATGCGCGAATTTCGCCAACCTGGTGAAACGTCACCTTAGCGCTTGCTGCCAAACTCATCTCAGATGTGCATCCGATCGCGACCAACTGCATGTTTTATACGACACGATAAGACTTTATTAGCGACACTGACGTCACCGTTTTAGTTTGATCATTAACAGCGGAGCCGCTCCAAACACCAGTCACTCAGACGTGATCTTGGAAGTGTAGTTAGGTATAACATCATTTATATACTGTAAGTAGGAGTTGAAGGGGTTTTTTGCTAACACAATGTGATCTGTTACTGATGTCTGATTGCCTTTAAATGTTGCTTTACTGTAAATATACCTTTCACTCACCCTTGTTTCTAAGTACTCTACATTCATTTCTCTTTTCTGAATAAAATACTACACCTTTTACTGTTTGTGTGTCAGTTTGTCATCCAGCGGTTTGGAAAGCAGCACATGGTTTTAAGATTTTATTACATCTTAGAAACACAATATAAACATAAGTGCACCTAGAAGAAACATTTGTGCAAATCTGTGTGTAAATATTCAAAATTTTGGCAAAGAAAAATAAATGTTTTGTGCATGTTTCCCTCCTTTTTTTTTATTTTTGACACCCTAAAGCCTAAATTTATAGTAACGTTTGTGACACTTTACAATAATGTTCCATTTGTTAACATTAGTTAACATGAACTAATAATGACAAATACTTGTAAAGCACTTATTAATCTCTGTTCATAGTAACGGCAACATTTACTATTATATTATTAAAATCCAAAGTTTTATCTGTTAATATTATTTAATGGACCTGAGCTAACATAACTAACAATTTTCTTAAGTTATACTGTAACGTTATACATAATATACTATAACAAATCTATTGTTCCTTGTTAATGTTAGTTAATGCATTAATCAACATTAACTAATGAACCTTATAGTAAAGTGTTTTCAAAGTTTTTTAATTTACCGGAAATTCTCCGCTCCTTTGCAAGCCTAAATAAAAACAGATCAACTTGTTTTTTTTTCAACATTTTACATTTTCGTGCAATAATCCTCAGCCATATTTTTATGACCTTTTTTTTTTTTACACCAAAAAAGTAAAACTCAGTTTGACCATTTTTACACTTTTTGGAAAACCAAAAAAAATTAAATAATAAATAAATCAAGTTCTTTCTACAGTGTCTGTGTTGTTGATTATGATTGTAAAAAGCACGATTTACAGTTCAGATACAGGTCTTCACAAAAACAAAGTTTAATGATCATGGCCTTCACAGCTCAGCCTTTAAACCATTTTTAAGAAAATGGAAAAAAAAAAAAAAAACTATGGTTACTATAGTTAATCCATGGTAACCACAAATTAACCATGGTTTCGCTACACTAACCAGGGCTGGAAATGTTTCAGCTCCAACTGGTTAGATTTTTTGGAAAATTAAAGGGATTTCTATGTTTTATTATCCACATAAACATAGCGCAACATATAATAATAATCATTTTTGAATGAATCTTTTTGAACAGTCACTTGCTTCGTTCCTGAATGAATCCGCTGTCTGAACAAATCGACTGAATGAATGATTCAGTGACAAAGACAGTGATTGCCGCCACCTATTTAAATAATTTAATATTTCTATATTCAGAACTTATTCATCACATAAGATTATGAATTTAAATGCTTTCATGCCACCTCTGAGCCTCGTTAAACAGTCTGCAAGTATACCTAAATGCCACTTTTGTGTTCTTCTGTGCCACCTCTGTAGTGCAAAGAATTTTTTTTTTATATTGATTTGATTGGTAACTTATGCTTCCTGACTGTGTCTTATTAACTAATTGAATGTACCATTATAATTAAAAAAAAGAAAAGTTTATAAATATAATAACACAGGGTGCCTTTGATCTTGATACCTAAAAACATATGGTTTAGAGCAGTGGTCACCAACCTTTTTAGGCCCAAGATCCCTGACCTCGGCCTTTATGAAAGACAAGATCTACCTATTGAAGAATTGATAGAAAAAGACATCCCAGATTGTGCTTCAAATTTGAGGCCTTTTACTTAGTATTTTAATCAGTGATGCTCCGATCATAGCTGATTCAGAATTCAGATTTTCTTTTCTTTTTTAACTAGCAAATTGGATTCTGATACCGATTTTTAAGCAAATTTATTTATTGGCTATTTGCTTTATAACAAACAAACTGGCTTTAAACAAAAATATCTAGCCATTTGAAATTAGAGGCAACCACTGCATT
>NW_015656602.1:85595-94175 GCF_001515625.1 Sinocyclocheilus rhinocerous
TGGAAAATAATGTGTTTTTTTAACCTTAAACCGCATAAACACATTTCATTACACCAAATACACAAAATAATGTTCTTTTTAGCAACATCATATGACCCCTTTAAGACTTTCAGTTTTATGGACGTCGCCATCTTTGATTTTACTTTGGTCACTGTCGCTATGGTTACTGGTAAATACGGGCTTGACTCCCGTTGCACGTTCATACAGACATTCTAAACACAACTGTAAGCTGCTGTGTGAACAGGACATTTCGAGACTCACACCTGTAAAGAAAATGCGGTTGTCAATCCCAAAAATTGACAGTGTGAACGTAGCCTGTGTGTGATTCTGAGAGTGAATATGTCTGCATGTGTGAAAATCGGTATGTGTAGCTGTGTCCTATTCCCTAGTGCACTATATTTGCTATACCAACACTATATTGCAGTGTTGAGTTTTTAAAGATTTCATTCCATATATAATTCACTTTTTTTACTCCGCATAAAGTTTGTTATATATATATATATATACACTACCGTTTAAAAGTTGTAAAGTTTGTGAAAGAAATCTCTTATGCTTACCAAGGCTGCGTATATTTGATCAAAAATATAGTCTAAACCAGTGGTCACCAACCTTTTTAGGTCCAAGATCCCTGACCTCGGCCTTTATGAAAGACAAGACCTATTGAAGAATTGATAGAAAAGATATCCCAGATTGTGCTTCAAATTTGAGGCCTTTTACTTAGTATTTTAATTAGTGATGCGCCGGTCATAGCTGATTCAGAATTCAGATTTTCTTTTCTTTCTTTCTTTTTTTTTTTACTAGCAAATTGGATTCTGATACTGATTTTTAAGCAAATTTATTTATTGGCTATTTGCTTTATAACAAACAAACTGGCTTTAAACAAAAATATCTAGCCATTTGAGAGGCAACCACTGCATTTTAATCACGATCTGCACGGGCAGTTGTTTTTGATTTGATTTAGATTAATTTCAGGATTTAAAACAAAAACAGAATGGTCTGACTTTAGGTGTTATTTATTTATTTGCTACATAAAACATCTGCGCGAAACAACAGCAGGTCTGAATGAGACGCACTCTCTGCCAGCAGGTGGCACTAATGAACAGGGTTGCCAGGTTTTCGCAATAAAACTAGTCCAATCGCCATTCGAGGAGGGTTCCCTTGTAAAACAAAAAAAACAAAAACAAAATCACATTCCTGGGGTAAAATACACCTTTTTCAGCGGGGATATTCCAGTAAAATTCACATTCCAGGGACTAAATATCACGTTATTGGGGTCGCTTCAACCCGCGGACATGAACAACAACCCGCGGCTCGACTTAACTCAAAAATAGTGAGTTTGTCAAATCTGAGGGAAAAAAGCCAGAAGAGCCGAGGGGAAAAGAGAGAATGACGAGGTTTTTTTCCTTATTACAATTTTGAAATATAAAATCAAATTTACCTTTTTTTATTCTTCTATTCCATGGCTCCATAGACTGCAGCTTGAAAACCGTCATTTTCTGCCTCCAGATAGGCTCCGCCCACAAAAACCGTCACCCCTGTTTCGGATCTGTAAGACTATCTGACTCTCTAACGTCAATTTCGTTGAATAACAGTGCTTATCGCTGGGTGACAAGCTCTTGCATTATGCGTAGAACATTTTGAAAATGACATCTAATCAATGTAATTTATAATCTTTTTAAACCTAACTATTTTGTACCGTATCCGTGCGCGATCGACGGGTTGGCGACCACTGGTTTAGAGGAAACATGAAATAAGTTTAATGTTATAGATTATAAAGGTTTATATAATTAATTAAATCTGAAAGTTCGTCTAAAAGTTCCCCCAGTGAATTTTGGCCTTTTCCACCACTGACACTTACCATAGTTTAACCATGGTATTTTTTAGTAAAACTATGGTGTATACATATATTAGTCAATATGCTAAAAATAAAAAAACAAAACATGGTTACTATACTTTTACTATAGTAAAACCATGGTTAATTTTCGTAAGGAAAAGCTATCAATTATTAATGTAAACCACTATTATCAATCAACTATTAATTAAATATATTTTACGTTCTTAATTTTTTACATTTTTATAATGCCACCAGTTCACATTTACAACTCTGTTTGCAGCGTACAAACATGGGTTGATTTTCCCGTTGGTCCGATCAAAGACAGCAGCTCTGCCAGCAGGAGGCGCTTTTGAAGCGGCAGAAATAGAACCGTTTCCCCGGTAACAGCAGAACACAAAGCAGCGGCCTTTGAAACGTGCAGCGCTCGTGTTTATTCAATAGATTCATAGCCTTTTGAAATGTAATCGTCACATACAGCCATAATCGCAATTCTTGTCCCCAAATTTAAGACCTCTTAAAATCATAATTAAGACTTTCTTGTTCCATTGAAGACTTTTTATGGCCTTAAATTTGATACAACTAAATTTAAGACTTAAGACTTTTTAAGGACCCGCGGAAACCCTGATTAACAGATTAATAATTAAATAAAATAGAATCTGACATACTGTTTTAATGTGACATTCAAGAAAGGTTTGACTTTTACATTTTTAAAGGAGAAATTTAGCAATGAAACAACTAACAAATTTGTCTTCCATGAACACTTTCCAATTTATGTGCAAACAGTCTATGACCATTATCTACTTTAAACTTTTTGGGGGAAAAAAGAAGAAAAAAAAATCGTGAGATAAACCCTTAAACAACACACAGCAAAGAAAACTGACAAGTAACTGGATTGGAATAGGTTTATTTAATCTGTCTGTAAACAAGGTGGTGAAATTAATTTATGGCATTTCTCAGTTTATGCATATGAAATCAGACTGCATCCAAGATGTTTAAAAAATACAGGGAAAGAGAGAAATCAACTAGAGTCACCTGTACAAATAACCCACAAGGCCAGAGCTTCAGCTGATAGTAAAAACCCCTGAACAAAGACGCGACAGAATCATTCGGGAAGCTGTTTGATTCAATGACAACAGATTCTCTACGTTATGGCACAGGATACACATTATGATTTGAGTGTCATACTTGAACATTTGGACTTGATGAAACATCAAGTTTTGACAGACAGTTGTATCGCTGACGACTCGAAGGCAATTTAATCCACAGTCATGACAGTACGGGTTCAATTCAATTCAAGTGTTGACGTGAAGTCTGCGATCAGATGCTAGTGTTTTGTTGGTTAGCGTTTATGGTAGTGCGTAAATAACCCAGGAAGTGACAAAAATTGGTCAAACTATACTCCAAACCGCTGATACCCACTGTCTGAAATGGCAGTAATCTTGAAAATTAATCAATTAATGAATAAGCTAGCAAAGTAAGTGTGATGACGGAATGTCAATAAACATTCAATTGCGGGGTTGATGGGGGGGGGGGGGTGCTACCTGCAGACCAAAAAAATAAAATAAAAAAATCACAGTAAAGCCAACTAAACGAGGCCTCGACTCGAGACCTCTGGAAAAAAATATCAATCGGTATTTCAGAAAGTGTCGCGCTTACAGTTACTGTTGCAGCGCCAATGGCGGCAAACTTCAGGTTGAGAAAAAAAATAACAAAACAGAGGTTTGTTAGAGCAGACGCCATATTTAATTTGCCGAAAACACTAAATATGCCGTCCAGCCTAACTAGGGTTTATTTGGTAGGCTTGAAGATATGCATACAGTCGACCGTTCCCAGATTTGATCTAGGAATGGGAGTTTGAGTTTAGCTCAAGCCCTGGATAATCAACTAAACTCCCAAAAACGTTCACGAATAAGCAGAAACGAGACATGAAGTCTTCACGCTAGCATTTGGTCTGAAACGCGTCATGGGATCGCAGTGCCAAAATGGGGCCGAACACAATAAATGGACATTTATGGGAAAGAAACCGGGTTTGGGCAGCACGAAATGAAAGTAGAGTTGAAAACCAATAGACGATGAAGCAAATCTCATCTAGAAAGGTTAGCAGAATGAGCAGCTAGCATTGGGAGGCGTCTTAATATCCAGATTTCCTCAGGTATTCAGCCATGAGATACGCTTTCTTGTTGAGCAGCCCTCCATGGGTGCCTTCCTTGCCCATGACAATAACCATTGCTGGAGTACACAAGGAAAAACAAAAAAAACAAGAACAAAAATCAACAAACTTGAGGGGAAAAAGAAAAAAAGAAACGACTTTCCCAACTTAAAAAGGAATGCAATTGTTGACAAGATTCATTACCCTTCTTTGCCATTAAGACGTCCAAAAACGTTACATGTGTTTCAAGGGGGAAGGGGGGGGGGGTCTTCACAGCTTATTTTGGGAACGTGGGTGACTTGTTTTTTTTTTCTCCCTAAATTTCACTACTTGATCAAGAAAAAAAAAAAGCTAGAACCCTGAATCTCTCAAGTATTTTGCCATTGAATATGCCTTCTTATTCAAGCCGCCGCCGTGGACCCCTTCTTTGCCCATTACAAGAACCAAGACTGAAAGAAAAAGACAGAGAGATGAAGTTAAGAGGACAGGAAAATCCCAGCTCTGGGAAAAAGCCAAACCAAGATCAACGAGGCCAGATAGGACAGAATAAAAAGCAGAAAGATCGAGATAGCATGCATGCAGAGTGAAAGACTGCAGCCTAGAGGAAATACCATCATTTAGCTACAAATGCTAACACTATATAATAACTTTCACTGACGTTTTGCTTATTTTAAGAATAAAGCTTTGTTAGAGGCACTTCAACTCAGACACTGTAAATTCAACTTTGTATTTTGAGTTATGACTGAGTTACGGCTATTATTGTGGCATCATCAATTTCAGATTTACATACTCCAAAAAAAGAAGAAAAAAAAGTCTGTTTTTAGAACCATCAAGAGTTTTTTTGTCAATCAAACAATAATAATTACAATCATATATATATATATATATATATTTGACTCTTTGTCCTTATGTCCATTGTCCAATCATTGTCGACTAGGAGGCTGTCTCGGATAACTGAGCACTTCTTTGAACCTAAGGTCAGGCCGTTGGTGAAAAAACTTTCTCGGTCTTTCCCTACTAGGACGTCGATTTCTGTGGGCTGGTGTTAGAAAAAAAAAAAATATATATATATATTACATGTTGAACTGTAACTTCTTGTCTAGTCTTTTACATTTTAATATGGATTAATGAACAGCCAAAGGCAAATCAACAAATGCAGGCAGGCGGTTAGATGAGTATGATAAATTATCAGAGAGATCTATGCAGATAATTTTAGATAAACTAGATAGATACAATGTCATAGAGCGGTCATCATGCACTTTGAACATCAATGAGTCACTAAGAACACAACAAAAAACTAGATAACTTAAATATAGTAGGCTAGTCAGTTAAAACTAGCTGTTTTTGTGTGAAAAGACAAATTACCAGCTGTTGGAAACACCTGGCCCTGACAAGATTCTAACCTATTTATGTGCTGAAATCTGCCTGACAACTCAGTTTTGATTTAGTGTAGTGTCTTCAAAGCTGCAGTCACATCGGTGAAATATTGGCAAAATTTCGCAAACAAAAAAACAAAACAAAAAACCTACATTGTCATTAGTGATGCATGTAGCCGAACAAACACTTTCAAACCAAGAAGCTTTCTGTTGGTCAACAGCAAATTCACGTGACCAATTTGAACCCAATAACAAATTTGTGAGGAGAAATTTTGCTCCTATTGAAATGACTGGATTTTGCCCTCAAAATTTTGCTGAGCAACAATAAATGTGGTCTGCACCTTTACGGTGAGCAAATTTGTACAATTAAGTGGGCAAAAAAATGTCTATTGTCAATAGTGTAGTGATGTATGAAGTCATTTTCAAAACAAGCAGCTTTCGTGGCTAACTTGAACCCATTGGAAATCTGTGTAAGCAAATCTTTTTAGCCTTAATACACCTTAGCGTAAATACACCTTGATGTAAAATAAAATAAATAAATTACACAAAGTTTAAATAAAGTAAAAATCAGCAAACACTGTGGAACCAAATATATAAAGAAACAAATGTTTAAAAAAAACTTCCAAAATCACCTTAGATAAATGGTAGGCTTGCCGCGATAGACGGTGTTGACTGACATACCGGTGTTAAGCCGCAACACCGGTTACGTCACTTGCCCACCGCGTCACCGACCCCCACCGTCATTTAGATTTTTTATAGTTATAAAAATAATTTAGTTCAGTAAAAGAACAGACACTACAATTAAAAACTGAACGCGGCTGCTCAATGCAGCGTGCCGAACGACAGTCGCATTTGTCGCACTGTGTTGTACTTTATGTAGTATTGTACTGCAAGTTTACTTCAATTTTGAGATTAAATATTAAGTTATTTTAAGTTCATAAAATATTTAATTAAGTTAAGAATGTCAATGTTTCATTACAAAAGTTAAACATTTTATAAAAGTAAAATTATAAATAAAATATTTAATATATTTGTAACAAAAGCTTGAAAAAATATATAAAAACAAATAATTATAATACTTAATATAGTCTAGTATATAGTATTATACTATTTATATATTAAAAATGTATATATTTATAATATATAATGATTATAATATTTGTGATATAATATTAATATTACAATAAAATTTCAAATTTTTTGACCAGTATAAGCTACACACTGGATCAGATGTTATGCTAATCAAAAATATGCCTCTTAGATAATACTTAGTTAAATGATTGACGAAGGGTCGCTGAATTATTGAAAATTAATGCGCGTCTGGGGTGGTAATGCAGCACTAATTTATCATAAATTATCCCGCTTATAACATGATTACCAAAGATTTCCATGTTTTTCTCTAAATACATTACGTTTTTCATCCTATGTATGTACTACTTTCTTGCACATCTTGACCCTATGGAGATATTTCAAGTAAACTGTTTGCTATTTGTATCCTGTTGGCTTTTTCCTGGTTCTTTTGCTGTTGCAGGCCATAGGGCTTTTGGAAATAGCTGAAATAATTTGGCAAAGTGAACTGGAACTGTAATGCAGTTAATCACAGCTCAGCACCTTATAATGGCTGTCAGCCAATCAGAATGAAGCATTCAACAGCGCTGTCGTATGATGAACGTTACTATAATGTTACCATTTTGGTTCAGCAAAGACCAAACAATTAGCATATTCATTTGGAGATTTGGATTTAGAGCAAATGTTGATTAAGTGTTAGAGAAATGGATTGTAGCATGTGATTCATGCAATTCAAGCAGGAAAAGCAAGTTTAGTTCCTCTCCTCAATACATGCCATGAGCTATATGAAAGAGATTGCTTCATAAAGGAGCACTTTCTTTCAGGAAACAGGAAATCCTCTCACATTTTACAGAGCGACAGACCCCAGATGTGTGTGAGAGTAGCAGAAACATGCATATGAGAGGGAATGTACCTCAACAGGTCCCGCAAACTTCCTGAACACCTGAGCTCAAGTCTCGTGATCAACCGAGACTCTCTAAAATAACTAGCTAGTTAATGAAACGCTGCTTTTATTTGCAAATATTGTGTAGAAGACCCACACTGGTAAAAGCAAGATTCTTAAAGAAATGCTTAAGGCATATTTTCCCCACCACAGTTAAAAATAAATATGCCTAATGTGTTTCTGTCAGACTCCGGTGTTATATAGGAAAGATATATTGAGGAAAGGTTGACATCTGCATTATTATTCATCTATTAATACTAAAAAAAAATTTTTTTTAAAATGGAAGTTTTACTGATAAAAGATATTTGTGAGAAACATAAGTTCTTAGACTAGTACCTTTGGCTGCTTTGCCGACAGTGATGTTGTACGTGGCTTCTCCTCCTTGACTCTTTGTCCTTATGTCCATTGTCCAATCATTGTCGACTAGGAGGCTGTCTCGGATAACTGAGCACTTCTTTGAACCTAAGGTCAGGCCGTTGGTGAAAAAACCTTCGCCGTTTATCTAAGGTGATTTTTAAACATTCGTTTCTTATTTAATTGGTTCCACAGTGTTTGCTGATTTTCACTTTATTTTTAAACTTTGTGTCATTTATTTATTTTATTTGACATCAAGGTGAACGCCATGCCTCCAAGCTTTCTTATTCGTTTTGCTAATAAACGTTCTTCATTTCTTATTTATTTGGTTATATATTATACATGTTTACTCATTTCCAGTTTTGTATACCCATTTAAAGGGGTCATATGATGTGATTTCAATTTTTCCTTTCTCTTTGAAGCGTTACACGCTCTTGGTGCATAAAGAAGATCTGTAAAGTTGCAAAGACTAAAGTCTCAAATCCAAAGAGATAACACAAAATAATGTTCTTTTTAGCAACATCATATGACCCCTTTAAAAGCGAAGGAAAGCGAGGAAAAGAGGAAACGGCCCTGCCCCCACAGCGATACCGGTATCATCGGTGTTGTCACACGTCGATTAACCGGTGGGAAAATTTCCTCACCGTCATAACCCTAATAAATGGCAAAAGTCAACAGGCTTTTCAAAATCCATAATATTGCCAAACAGGCACTTTTGCATTTCGTTTCGAAACTAAATCTTCCGCCATGGTCTTGTTGGTCAGCTCGACTCACTCTCCTCACGTGATAAATGAAATCCTACCCAGCTGCTGATCTGTGATGCGACTGTCATTAGCCGGGTTTCCATCCAAAGTTG
>NW_015656602.1:98970-117431 GCF_001515625.1 Sinocyclocheilus rhinocerous
AAGTGACGTAACCGGTGCTGCGGCTTAACACCGGTAACACTGTCAACACCGACTATCACAGCAAGCCTATGGAAAATTTGAAAATTAGCAAAGTTTTGCAGGCAAAAAAGGTCTGTTGTCAATAGTCCAGTGGTGTTTGAAGTCATTTTCAAACAATCAGCTTTCTGTTGGTCAATGAGGCAAAATCACATGTCCAACTTGAACGCATTGTGAAATTTGTGTGGGGAAATCTTTTGGCTTTGTGCTAAATTCCCAATCGAGCAGATTACTGTTGAAATGACTGGATTTCACCCAATAAATCTGATATATGATGATGGACTGCACCTTTATGGTGAACAAATTTGCGTTAATCAACTTGAACTTGATGCAAAGTCTGCACGGCAAAACCTTTCACCCCACGCTAGCGTACACATACAAGAACAAAGCATACTTTGGGCTTAAAGCAGAATTCCCACAGATTCGGTTTAAAAAATACTCCATTTTTGACTGCAAAAATTCAACAACTCCAGTAAATGTGAGCGCACTTTTAGTCAACTAGTCACTAGACGACCCAACAGCTAATCCATTCTGACCAGCAGTCTTCCAAAAACAATGAAAACTATTTATATTCACACTGCCAAACGACATCTGACTACAAATCCACCGGTTTGATCATTAAATAGCAAACATGGATGTTTATTTTTAGAGTACTCCACAATTTTGAAAGGATATTTCTGGAACATGATGAAAGCATGGCTGAGCAGAGATAAATTGTACCAGTGTCCTTAAAAGGAACTTCTACAACACAACATATCTGGGAAATAGTCTGCCTAACCCTCAAACTGGAATGCAGCAATCACATTAAACAACGGTTTGTGTGTCAAATGCGGTCACAGATCAAGTCTGATCATGCAGTTTTCTTATTCGTTTCATTGTCGCTTAGACTGCATCACAGTAGCTTTGTTTGTACTGGCCCACTACGAATCTACCGAGCCGTTTTCCCTCAGGTCAAACCACATAAAACTAAAAGCAGATACTCTTTGGTGAGAATCAGCGAGCTGATGCTATTTCCAGTAAGGTCTGGAGGCGCTTGTATGGCGATAGACACCGCCTTGAACTTCATGAAGCCTTGTTGGACTCATTCCTTTCTCTAGTACTACAGGAAACTAAGAGGAAAAACCTACTGCTTTTACTGTCAATCCAAACCTGTATGACTGACTGAGGCTGTCAAACTTTAACGCAAGAAGTCATGCAGGTTTGAAACAACATGAGGATGATGAGGTGACAGCTTGTAGGTGAACTAAACCGAAACTCCTTACAACCAGAATTTGGTCCTTTTGATCCTCAGAAACGTTCAACTTGCTAAATTATTACTAATAAGGAAGTTAAAATGAAGTCTGACAGCAACCAGCAGTCAACATCCAATATGAAGATTTCCACACCTTTTGACCAATGAATTGCCAGTTTTTTATGATTACTGTATAAGTATTATTTTAATATATATTTTTAAAGAGATTGCTCTCACCAAGAGGAATTTCTAGCTGATTCTGAATATTTCAGAACTTAGGCTAATTCACTAAAGAAATGTATGACTTTGATTAACTTCTATAGCTAAAAATAACATTTCCTAATATTTCCAGGTTTTACATAATCATAGGAACCTTGCAATATACACTAGCCTACTATATAGTGTTAAACCTAAAAATGAAAATTGTCATCATTTACTCACCTTCAAGTTGTTCCAAACTTGTACGAGTTTCTTTTTTCTGTATTCTGCACAAAAGAAGAATGTTGGTAGGTTGATGGTAGCCATTGACTTCCATAATATGGGAAAAAAATAAAATAAAAATACTTTGGAAATCAATGGCTACCATCAACTGTTTGGTTACCAACATTCTTCAAAATATTTTTTTTGTGTTCAACAGCTAAAGGAAACTCATACCTCAACTAGCACACATACGTCTGCAAGATGTCGGTTAAAGATCACTTCATCTGGAAAGCATCTGCTTTGTAGAAACATCTGATAGACGTCTTTATGATTTAGAATACGTAAAACTAACATCTTAAACATCTTATAGACATCTTCTAAACATCTATTTGACATCTGATAGGAAACGTCCTATAGACGTATTGCAGATGAGCAAACACTCAAAAAAATACGTCTTGCAGATGTTAATGCAGACGACAAATAGACGTCTCCGTGATGTACGTGTGCCATCAGGGACAGGTTAGAAACAGCACAAGGGTGAGTACATGACAGGATTTTCATTCACCCAAAAATAAAAATTCTGTCATTTACTCATTTGTTTCTAACCTGTATGACTTTGTTTCTTCTGTGGAACACAAGCGACGATATTTTGAGAATGTTTCAGTGTTTTTTGTCCATGCATGAAATAAAGTCTTACCGGTACAAAACAACATGAGGGTAAGTAACTGAGTGAAAAGAATTTACAATAACTATCCCTTTAACCTGTAACCAAAAATGCAAAACATATGTTTCACATTTTAAAAGTAACCTTACAAGCAGCATTTGAAGGCTGCACATTAAGCTGGGGAAAATAAAGGTCAGTGTGACAAATAAGGTAAATTAACACCCATTTATGGAGCGCCATCTTGGACAACGGGAAGAGGGCAGGTACTGCGAAGATCCCGTATTCTGGAATGACTTTACGCACATTCCGCGGCTGAATGACACGCGTGTTCCCTGCCGTACACAAGTTCACGTACGCAGTCTGGTGATTTTCGAATCTGACCGTTTGCACTAACAACACCTCCCTCTTTATGAAAACACATTTCTTTAACTTTAAGTCAAGTCCGTACGCCGTCTCGACCTGGACTTGTAACGCTCAACACTTGAGTTTCAACAAAACAAAAAATAATTTTTAAACATTCTGGCGATTTTTCGCCAAATACAACCAGCTAACCTCGATGACACAGTGACAGACTTAGCCTACATAAATAAAAAGACGCAAGAAATCGAAACGCTATCATCCTGGAGCGAACAAAAACCTCTCCAAATTATTATTATTATTGTTGTGTTTGTTTAGTCAGCTAGCAGCCAGCGTGTGTTAGCTTTCATTCCCATTCAAGCTGCTCAGGCCGTGTATTTCTAATAAACCGACTGACAGGTTGATCGAAACCCCGGCTGTGTTTCCCAACCCTTGAGGGCTGCCTACAAAGACAGCACTTCAGAGTTCCAGCAGCATTTTGGCGCGTTTTCAGTCAGGCGTTTAAAATACCGCTTTATTCTACGCCACGTCAAATAAACAAAACCAACTGAAATACGCGTCATTTTGGCGCGTTAATTCCAAATTAAACGCGGTTTAGAGCCGCACTCCGACTCCGCACCTATGCTGACCAAACGTGCTGTCTAGGTAGGGCAGCCTACTAGTTAATAAAACACAGCCACAGTTTTCAGCCCTCCACTAAAGGCAGCATAAGAGTGCAGTTAATATCGTTTATTTACCGTGATGTTTACGAATGTGCCCCCCTCCTGCGCTGCCCACACGTATTTAGAGTCCGAGTTGCACCCAACAATGGCGGAGTCCTGGCACGAGCCATCCGACATCAGGTTATCCACGTAGCTCTGCCAAGACGACATATTTGCCCTCTGGTTTCAAACGCTCACAAGCTAGCCTTAAAAAGAGGGACTGACAGTTGCGAGCGGTCTCGGTTTGCGGTTACTGTGTATCTGGATGTCCCGCACGCCCCCTTCTCTAATGAGAGTTTGCGCAGTAAAGAGTCCCGGCTGAATGGAGACTCTGTGTGTAGTCCCTCAAATATCCCTCCGCGCAGGCGCGCTTAGGCTGCGGTCCATTAGAACAAAGCCGTATGCGCGGATTAATACGCTTTCTGATTGGACGCTAGTGTGCGTGAGCGTTTAGAAGCCACGTTTTGTATGACAAAGTTAGTTCATGTGTGTAATGTAAATTAAAAACAATACATTTTTTTGGGAGTACTATTCAAAATGTATTTAAATCTGTTTTTTGGTTTGTACCGAACATTTCACTTTGTTTTCAGTAGCCTATTATATACATTAAAAGCATTTCAAAAGGTTTTGTCACATGGCAAAAAAACTAACTCCAGATGTGACCTTTCTCTGAAGCGGCTTCTCCTTGTTTCGTTTTGTAGATCCAGAACTTCTCATCTCTTTATTACCTTCTTAAGTAGGTGATTTTTGGGGTGAGAAGATCACACAATATTTGATTAAATTTGAGTTGCAACACAGAAGGGAAATAAAGTATCTGGTCAGGTGGATATTAAAAGAGATGGACAGAGTGTATAGCAATCTCATTAAGTTTTAACATCAAATCGTTTCTGGATGTACTTTTTTTGTAACATCAAACACTGACAAAATTTAACGAAACAAAACGTCATAAAATGTATTTATTAGTTTGACAACCATCTGAATGGTTCTTATTTGCTGTCTGTCACCACATAAATCATAGCCTCTTACGACCTCTTCTGGACGAATCACGTAGCGATATTGAAGAATTCATGCTCTAAAGGTGACTATGTACACAAGTTAAGGCTGCTCTGTGCCAACTCAAAATTCAATGTAAAATATAGATGCCGCATAAAAACCAGACTAAATTATGCCTGCTCTGAGCCACAGCACACGTCTGCAAGATGTCTGTTAAAGATCGCTTCATCTGGAAAGCATCTGCTGTGTACAAACATCTGACAGACGTCTTTAAGATGTCAGTTTTACATGCATTCTAAATCATAAACATCTTATAGACATCTTCTAAACGTCTATTTGACATCTGATAGGAAACGTCCTATAGAGGTATTGCAGATGAGCAAACACTCTGAAAAATACGTCTTGCAGATGTTAAATAGACGTCTCCGTGATGTACGTGTGCTATCAGGGCGCTAGCATCACATTATACAGCTGTGTATAAATGCATTTAAGCCACCTCTGAGCAGCATTAAATAGTCTGTGTAAAGACACCTTGATAAAGCGCTTTTATGCCCCCAAATTTCCAGTAAGCAACAAGTCAGAAAATAAATTAATTTTATTTCTAGTTATATTTTTTTAGAACAGTCGATAGATATTTTACACTTATTAATTCAGCAGGTGTTTTATTAAAGTGGCTCAATTTCACTGTTGCATATTATTGGCTGGCACAAAACAGTGTCCATGTTATCGGTAGTAGTGCAGAGAGAAACAACTAATGCAGCGATTCATACGGTGGCCGAGAAGTGCAAAGCAGATCACAATTCTGAAAACAAAATAACAAATTACAAACGCAAATGCAAGTCTAAAAAACAAAATAACAATTCAGAAAGCACAACAACAATTCAGAAAACATTATAACAAGTCAGAAAACACAACAACAAATTATTTTGTTTTCAGAATTGTGATCTGCTTTGCACATCTCGGCCACCGTAGATTCAAGAGATTTTTAGTACAACTCTTGAGCACCATCTCGCAGAAATGTGCAAATATTTTGGACGGGCTATTTACAAAAGTGACAGCAGAAAATACAAAATGCAGTCATTTCCTAGAGGTACACATGCACTGCAAATATTTACATAGGCTAGTTGACATTTTTCAGATTTGTGTTACTCATATTAACAGGCCTCTTCAGAAGAAAGCAACGCGTTTTACTTGTCTAAAGGAGATTAACAAGTTACATAACACCTGCTTGAATGATCACATAGCATTAAACAATTTCTCAAGCACAAAGCCCGGTTGTATCTATGCTGCGCTAGCGACCTCTTGTGGATTAAGTTTGTATTGATATATATATATATAGTTACTGAGAGTTTTAATTTTCGGGAATAAAAAAAAGTCATGTTTACTCACAAGGAGTCTCACACACAGCCTTCATTGCGCAATACATGAAGGCAGTGAGGGCCATTAAGATAATAACTCGAGAAGACGAGCATAGTTAATGCAGCAGCCGAGGAGAAAATTGGAACCAATGTCAACAACTTCAAGAATTAATTGATTTGTTTCTTTGACCTAATTTAATAAATCACTCTCTTTTTCAAGTATCCTTGAATTTCTCCTCACATGTCAGTTCAGTGAATCTTTCCAAAGATACATAGGACTTGCAAATGTTATGCTTTTATTGTAATTTTACTGACACCCCTAGAAGTCGTACATGTTTTTGGTAGGTTTTTAAAACTAACCTGCAGCAAAATTATCATCAAAAGGCATTTGAGACTTGATTTGGGCTTGAAAGATATGAAATTTGACTTGGACTTCTTGTCAAAAACCACGTCTGGTTTCAACACATGTACAGGACGTTCCCTTAACTACCAGTGTTGGGGGAAATTACTTTTAAAAGTAATAGATTTCAATATGGCGTTACTCCAAAAAACTGAGTGAATAAATTGGAAATAAAGTAACTTGCTTTACTTAATTGAAAAATTAACTCAGATATTTAATTGTAAATTAAAAAGTAACATGCTACTTTACTAGTTACTTGAAAAAGTAATCTGATTACATAACTCGCGTTACTACCCCCAACATTGTTTACAACCACACATTCTTAAAAATAAAGGTGCTTCACGATGCCATAGAAGAACCTTTTTGTCTAAATGGTTCCATAAAGAATCTTTAACATCTGAAGAACCTTTCTGTTTCACAAAAGCTTCTTTGTGGCGAAATAAGGTTCTTCAGATTATAAAAAGGTAAGAAAGAGATGGTTCTTTAAAGAACCTTTGACTAAATGGTTCTTTGCGGAACCAAAAATGGTTCTTCTATGGCATCGCTGCGAAGAACCTTTTGAAGCACCTTTATTTTTAAGAGTGTATCTCACAAACTGTTTACAACCACACACTCTTAAAAATAAAGGTGCTTCACGATGCCATAGAAGAACCTTTTTGTCTAAATGGTTCCATAAAGAATCTTTAACATCTGAAGAACCTTTCTGTTTCACAAAAGCTTCTTTGTGGCGAAATAAGGTTCTTCAGATTATAAAAAGGTAAGAAAGAGATGGTTCTTTAAAGAACCTTTGACTGAATGGTTCTTTGTGGAACCAAAAATGGTTCTTCTATGGCATCGCTGTGAAGAACCTTTTGAAGCACCTTTATTTTTAAGAGTGCAGAACCAAACACTCTCAAAATCTTTAATTCAAAGGTTTATATCACGGACACATCGAAGTCAAATATCCTGACACTGATACCATAACACAGCTTACAACACGAGTATATTTTCCTCAGGTCCAGATTTGCCTACTTTGGCTACTCCAAGCCAGAATAAACCTGACTGTTCTCGCAAACTCTCAAAAAAACCAACTTCCCGTTTAGATTTTAAAGTTAGAGAAATTCCCTCAAACCTTTTTTATATCTCGGAAAAGCTGATTGAACTGGACGTAACCGCAGCGCATGTTAACACAGCGTCCAGCCCACAGACACAAAGAACGTCTCTATGTCTGGACATGACAAATAGCACCTGTCTTCAGGCGATTGATTCAAAGCCCTAGTATGGTAAAAATGCAAACTGGTTTTAAAACTTGGACACATAAATGCAGCCAGCTAAAATAACAAGCGTGTCCCATTCACCACGGGACCGAGGCAAATACAATAAACAATCATATGTTGTGTAACTTCTGAGCGACATTCTGAATTCCGAAGCGGCTTTTGTTGAAATTTTGAACTTTTATATACAGCTTTATTATTACCTTTCAGGATTTGCTATGACCAAATCAACCAGTTTCAGAAAGCTGCATCTGTGTCTTCTAATATAAAAAGTTCACCAAGTACTTCTTTCAGTATAGTGCACTTTTCACAGCTGTTTGGATAGGGCTGCAGAGAGGATGGGCGAACTCAAACGCAAAACAAACACAGCCTCCCCTAAAATAATGACCTAAACTAATAAACAAACTCCAGCGAAGATGTTTCTGTCTACACTAGCTGCATTCCTCCTCGACCCCTGCGTGAACTTTTTCCGAAATGCTAAACAAAGAAGAAACTGTGTTTTGTAACACGATTTTGCTAGAAACACTTGAAGCATGACTAGGCAAAAATTAACAAATAAATCAATTGTTATGCATTAAGTAAAGAAACATTAGATAGAACAACATCAATGAAACATTTGCATTTCATATATACAGTACTGTGAAAAATTCTTAGGCCACTAGTATTTTAACAACAAAAAATGGTTTTCAGTCAGTTATTTCTATCTTTTGCTGTAGTGTGTCAGTAGGAAATATCAGTTTACATTTCCAGACATTCCTTTTGCCATTAATTGTAATAATCCAGTGAGATTTTTGTGCTCCACACAGAGATCTGATCTGATCATCATCAGTCTGTCTGAGATGACATGAAGAAACAGAACAAACTCAGACAGACTCAATCCAGAAGAACTGCGGCAGCGTCTCCGAGACGCTTCAAGAGACCTCCTGCAAAACTACAATACTGAGGTTTTAGGCACTTGTGTAAAAATGCTGTAAAATGAGAATGCTTTCAAAAATAATGTCATAACTAGATGTTATTTATTAATTAACTTCTATTAACTAAATCAAATCAATATTTGGTGTGACCAGTGTTGGGGAAAGTTACTTTTAAAAGTAATGCATTACAATATTGCGTTACTCCATAAAAAAGTAACTAATTACGGTACGTAGTTACTTTTTATGGAAAGTAATGCGTTACGTTACTTTTGCGTTACTTTTAAAATCTGGACAGGGCTTGCTTGTTTGTTTTTAAAATAAAAAAGTTATATTTTTGGCAAATATAAAAGCCTTTTCACACCAAAAGTGAAATGAATAAGCCTCAGGCTGAAGGGAAAGTAAAGAGTAATTTTTGCTTATTAGTACGGTTGAACTGGATCATCGAAGGTCAGAAGCAAAGACATTGGTTAATAGAATGGGATTAAATACATAAAGGACATTTGTGTTGTTTAACATTTAATTATTGCAGGTTTGCATCATATTCTGAGTTGCATTATTTTTATTCATTTTGAGGAATACTGAATCTCAATTAAAGTCAATTAAAAAGTAATGCGTTACTTTACTAGTTACTTGAAAAAAGTAATCTGATTACGTAACTCGCGTTACTTGTAATGCGTTACCCCCAACACTGGGTGTGACCACCCTTTGCGTTTAAAACAGCTTTTGTACGAGGTGCACTTGCACATAGTTTTTCATATGTGTGTATGTATGTATGTACTGTATATGTGTGTGTGTGTAAATGATGTGATAAAATTAGTTGAAATAATGTCCTACAATGTCTGATCATCTGTTAAAATGTCTGTTAAAGTTGGCATAACAAGCCTGTTAAATATTATAAAATCATTTTTCTTTCCAACATAACTTACAAATAAACCTGTTTGGTTGTATCCACTCTGGTTTTCCAAATTTACATAAAACCACTAGAAAAATCTCCTCGTGTATGACAGCCAACTGCAATCAACAAAAGTAAATTACCCTTTTAACAGAAAAAAAGACAGAAATGTAAGATATGATAAGATAACATACAATAACAATATAACAGTATTACAATATATAATATAAAAGATAATATAATATAATATATATTTGCAGTGCACAATAGCACAATATCACTGGTGTGGAAAATAAAACATCTGTTTTTATCAAATGTTTTTATGAATTCGTTATTAAAATCATTAATAACTTTATCAGAGAGTCCAATAAGAAAAACAGTAATACAAACGTTTGATAAAATGTATTTATGTCGTCTGAATTTCTTTCTCCTGGCACTTTAAAAAAAAAAAAGAATAATGCGTAGTGGTCGGTATTCCCGACTGACTTACGTACGCTTGTGCGCAATCCACCCATAGCGCAGCGCGTGCGCTACGTAGCCATCTTGTGTAGAGCAGAGGAAGCGGAGCCGTTAGCTCGAGATCTGCGTTGACAGCAGACGAACTGACAAACAAACCGTCGCTCTGCTCCCGACAGACTCCGCTAGCGCCAGAAACGGATAGTAAACATGCGTTACTACGTGTCGAGATGTCTATCCGATGTGTTTCACGGAGGATGTGTGCTTCTGAAGAAGGGAGAGTGTTGAGAACCGAAGGCGCCTCAGAGTCACGTTGAATCCGGAGACTGGAGAATTTCAACCGCGAGAGCGGCCTGACAGAAACTCTCACACCGGGACACGGCCTTCGTTTAGGCCACGGAGAATAGAGATACGGGCTCGGAAGGATTAAACACAGCTGGAATAAAGCTGCCATTGTGTTTGGAGCTTCAATTTAAAGGATTTAAAGGAGTGAAAATGCCGCGATGAGGGAGTCCTGAGTTAGCGTTACGCTAACTGAAAATTACATGACATTTTCATACACATTGCGTTACTACGCTTACATTGGAGCTGTGCGCTTCAGTCTGACACGTTGAGATCAGAGCAACGCGCTTAAAGCTGTCAACATGTCTAAAATGCCGTCGAAAAAGAAGAGCTGTTTTCAGATCACCAGCGTAACGCAGGCTGCGCAGGTGGCCGCCAGCAGCAACACGGACGACACCGAGAGTTTAGACGACCCGGACGAGCCCAGAACTGAGGACATGTCCTCATCCGAGATATACGACATGTCCAAAGCTGGAGATTTCGAGCCGGAGGCGTGTGATGTCAGTTTGTCGGATGAATCGCTTCATAACGATGCTGAAACATCTGGCCAAGATGGTCCCATAACGACCATACCTGGTTCTCGTAGCCCAGGTGCTGTTCATATAAACCCAAATGTCCGTGCATTGGGCGGGACCGTATCTTCCCAGTCTTCAGGTTCAGCTGCATCTAATGCACCATCCAGCACATCACAGACTTCATCGGTTAGCAGTTCTGCCACAGTAAGTAGCTGCAGCTCCCGTTTCAGGGTCATCAAATTAGATCATGGTACGGGCGAACCCTTCAAAAGAGGTAGGTGGACTTGCACTGAGTTTTATGAGCGAGATACGGATGCTTCCTCGTCCGCGCGGACTGTGGATAACGTCAAGCACGTTGGCACCACGGACCATGGCGCGGACAGGGATGCACTAGGAGTTGCGGGAGGTTCGGTGGCTGCTCATGTTGGGCTTTCAACACCTGCAGCAGAACCACACACCAATAGCGGTTACATATTTGCACCATCGAACCCACCTGTGGAGGGTCAGCAGCAAACCTTTGGCAGTTCGCAGCAGGGATTAGGGCTTGTAGCCCAGAACCTTTACGGCGATGCCCACGCTCAACATGTCAAATCTCCCAGCATGCCTTCGACAACTCAGCCACAGCCATTTTTCCCGGGGAAGCAGGCACAGAAACCTGGCCAGATTCTTCAGACTGTTATTCCATCGAACCAGGCTGACTACAGAGCGCCGCAACCTCCCGGGTCTCCGGCCCAGACCGTCTCAGTGACTTCTCTTCCGCTCGTGACCCCCTTGAACCAGGGTCCGTCACCTGTCATGACTCCTGCAGCGGGAAGCGCTCACATGCTCGGATTAGTTCCTCAGCCCGTGGATGGCAGAGGGCTTCCCATCAGCCAGCCGGAGCATGTTCAGGGGCTTTTACAGCAGTCGGGTATCAACACGGCTCTAGGGACTGTGTCAGCCGCAGCTGTTGTACAACAGGCACCAGTGCCGCTCATCCAGCCAGCAGTAACTGTGTCTGTCAGCCCCCATGCTGTGGTCCCTGGTGTGCAAAATGTGCCTGTTATGTCCAGTGCCTCTAATACCCCCCAGGGCATGCCAAAACAGATGCCGGCCCCCCAGCAGAATCCGCCTCAGGGAGTCCACAGCGGTTCAGTAGTAGGACTGGGTGCGCTGACAACCCCCGCTAACTTTAGCCAGCTTCCCACCGGCGTCGCCCTGGCCAATGAGAACCAGAGGAAGCCCGACGGGCTACTCCAGAGCTCTGTGCTCATAGGAAAAGATGCCATCAAACCCCTGAATCCCGAAGGCTTGCAGCTTCCTACACCTGCTGTCAGCAGCCTGTTTGGAATAGCTATTACCATTGATGGGGATGAGGACAGGTAAATCTTTATTCTTGATGTTGCTCACTTGGATTAAAAATAGATCAAACATGCGTTAAGCAAACCGTTTTATCACAACTCTTGCAGGTGTTGCAAATATTTACTTTTGAAAGCATGGTACCTTGAAAATATGTCCGGGTGTAGGAGTTAATTTTGTCGGGTGGGAGTCAGAATGTGTTTTTTTTTAACATGGGTAGTTTTCCCCCCAAATGATCCTTTTTCACAGACAGTGGTGACTCATTTCCACGATTATTAAAATCATAAATCAGGGACCTCCAAACCTGTCCCTGGAAGGCACTGACCTGCAGAGTTGATATCCAGCCCAAATTAAACACACCTGAACCAGCTAATCAAGGTCTACAGGATTACTAGAAACTTCCAGGCAAGTGAGTTAAAGTTGGTTGGAGTGAAACTCTGTATGACATTGGCCTCTGACACCACTGTCATAAATTTACCATGTTTTTATACATCTCCAATTTTAATAAAATGAATGTACATTTCTAATAACACTATACTTCGTGTTATATTACCTTGGCATTAATTGAATGACATAAGACTAGTTAATGCTGTTGTGTGGGTGTTTCTAATACAACAGCTGAGGGTGTGATGGCAAATTTGACTTCTTACTCTCTTCTGACCACAGTAATCAGTCTCTGTATTTGTTCCCCCCATCTTTTGGAGAATCATAGAAACACTATAGTGGAGAGTCGAATGCATGTATTTTGAAATATCTGAAAAATAAGATAGAAAAAGTAGTTTTTCTTTTGCTGTTGGAGCAAATGCAAATGCAAAAATCACTACAATAGAAGTTTACCCAACTATTATGACTTCTGAGAACCCAGTAAATGTGGAAAAAGGTCCATTCCACATTTTGGATGTGTCAAGTCACCAGCTCATTTATATTGTATTGACATCTATAATATGAAGGGGGTCTCCAGGGCAGGATGGGAAGTACTGCTTCAGTGAAACATATTTGTGAACTTAATAAGTGAAATTAAATTTATAACAATGCAATGATCTCATTTTTTCAAATCACGTTGTTATGCCAGATGGTTTGAGCTAATTCCTACATGCTTATTTGACATAGTAAGAATAGTTTTAAGAATAGGCAGTAGTTACGTAAATCCTGAAGACCTTGGTTCAGGTGTGATTGATTAGGTTTGTAGCTAAACTCTGCTGTACTGCAAGCGCTCCAGGAGCAGGATTGGCTGTCCTGACTTCAAAGGATTTTACTCAAATATGTAAAAGTCTGTCAACTTTTGTTCACCCTGTCATTCCAAACCGGTATGACTTTTCTTTCTTCTGCAGAGCACAAAAGAAGATTTAAACTGCTTTTGTCCAGTCAGTGGGGTTTAAAGCAAAGGTGGCAGTTTAAAAAAAATCTTCTTTTGTGTTCTACAGAGTAGAAAAGAAGAAAAAGATTCTTTGTGGTTCTCAAACATTAGTGGAACAAGTTCATATTTTAATGTGTTAACTTGACTTCATAAAACTCACCTTGACCAGCTGGTTTAAAAGTCACTGCAAACGTGGCTCAGAAATGTGTAGATCCGAGGAGACACCTAGCATCAATTTTTTGCACGTCGTTATTTCCCCTGTCCTTCAAACTTGTTATAAAAAAGGCAGCCTGTGGTTATGATCATTTCATTGGTAAAGCATTTGGAAAGTTTGACACCTAAGTATCTGACTCAAGTGATCTCGTTTTGTTTTTGTAGAAAACATTCACATCAAATTTACCCACTGTACTATCCAGTTCCTAAAGATTGTTTTGGTGCCACTAATTTCCTCCTCACATGCATTTCACCAGAAGTTGAGCTGTTTATTTAGACTGATTAGGTGATGCTATAGCATGTGTTTCCTATCTTGTGATGTGCAGAAGCTGCTATGCGCTCTATGCACTAACACTAAGGCCTTCAAACATGTGTAACATCTGCATGATGTAATGCTGCATATGGATGTTGTTTACTGTCAGCAGTTGGTAGGAATCCAAGTAAAATCTGTACATTCTGTGCTGAATACATGCTGCCACCATTCTTGACAGGCTTTTGAGAATTGTTCAGAGGCAGACCTTGTAACCTTTGTGGGTTTAGTTAAAATTGTGCTCATTTGTAGACGTCACCATTTTGGTGTCCACATCAAGTTAACTTGACAAAAGTAATTTTAAATTAGGGCTGGACAATAATTCAATATCAATATGTATCGCGATTATAATTTTTTTCAGTAACTGTGATATGATTTTTTAACACATTTCCGATATTTCGATATACATTACCACCCGTCTCCAGCAACATTTCCAGTTTTTGTTGTTGTTCTTTTTTTGTTTTCTGCAGCGACTCTGAGCACTTTTCATACCCTTTGCCTCTACTTTTAAACAAAAAAATTTTGTTTAAAAGTTTTAGTTTTATTCTAGCTTAAAGCATTCTTTTTCTGTGGCTCTAATAAAATCTGTATGCTTCACATAGAGAGCTATAATATAGATCGCGCTTTCTGTTTCCGTTTTGCTCTGTTTTTTTTTTATTTTACACCGAACTTCAAACTCATCTGTGCCACTTTTCTGATCATTCTTGAAGTGAACTTTTGCCCGTTTGGAGTCTAAACTGTTTTAGACCACTTGAACTGAACGCGATGCGTCCGGCGTGTGCGATACCTGTGAGTTGTAGCAAATGAAGTGTGACAGTATACATACAATATCCATATGTATGTAATTTCAATGCTATGGTCTTTGTGTAGATATTTAAAGATGGCCATCTTTAAGCATGACTGTTTGGATTTATATGAAATGGTAACACTTTAAAATAAGAGTCCATTTGAGTCCAACATTAACTAAGATTAATAAAAGCTGTAGAAGTATTGTTCCTTGTTATTTCAGCATTAACTAATACATTTTTACATTTTTTACAGTTGCTTCTGTTAACATTAATTAATGAACTATGAATGAACTCAATATATAATTAATATTTAATATTAATATTTTTATTCATTTACAAAGTATGGTTCAGTACTGATTTTTATTTTTTTATTTTTTATATTTTGTTCAGTGTTCATTTTAAAACCTAGCTATCGGTCAACCTCTAATGTAAATCTTAAAGGAATAGTTCAGCCAAAAATGAAAATTTGCTGAGAATTTACTCACCCTCAGGCCATCAAAGTTTGTAGATGAGTTTGTTTCTTCACCAGGTTTGTAGAAATGTAGCATTGCATCAGTGTCTCAGCAATGGATGCTCTGCAGTGAATGGGTGCCGTCAGAATGAGAGTCCAAACAGCTGATAAAAACATCACAATAATCCACACCACTCCAGTCCATCATCCTTAACATCCTGAGAAGACAAAAGCTGTGAGTTTGCAAGAAACAAATCCATCAAGACATTTTTTAACTTCAAAACCTTGCTTTTGGTCATCTCGTCTGAATCAGGAGAGAAATATGCACAGATCAAGCACTGTTTACAAGCTAAAACAGTTTAAAATAAATATTGCGATGTTTCTATGAGCTGTTTGGACTCTCATTCTGACGGCACCCATTCACTGCAGAGCATCCATTGGTGAGCAACTGATGCAATGCTACATTTCTACAAACCTGTTCTCATGCAAAAAACGAACTGATCTACATCTTGGATTGCTTGAGGATGAGTACATTTAAAATGTAAATTTTTGGGTGAACTATTCCTTTTGGGCTGCTGTTTGTTCCAAACCAAAGACATCTTTTCTCTCACCTTTGAGACTACACATCAGCGTTTGAGTAGTTAATCTGTTTATACTCCAGATTATTGCATTAACTGAGGATAATGCGAGATGTCTCAGTTCTCCAGCATATCCTGCTCCGCTAAATACCCAGGAAATGGCCCTTGACAATTTTGACTTTCACTCATCACTTTCTGTTCCCCTATAAAGGCCATAAGAAAGAGGAAGTGACCTTTTAACAGATATGAAGATATAAATCAGTTTATTAACTTGCTGAAGTGGCATCACAGTTGGTGAACCGTGGCGAACGCCTCAGGATTTGTAGAGAATGCGTTACAGGGTTCAGACCAGTTTAACTTTGAATACGTTTGAACAGTTACAGGCTGTTGTTTCTCACATATGCAATGAAGCGCAGCTTTTAAAAGAAAGTTTGTTATTTTAATCCTCTGTTGTTGTAGTTGTTATCTTCCAAGGGTTGTGCGACTACACCTACCTGACTATCGGCGTCTTTATATTTGTTGATAGATTTTGAAAAATGAGTCTAGTCTGATGTTTCTACATGTTTAGCTCTGCACCTGTTTGAGAAACCGCAGTAGCTGAAGTTTGTTCGTTTGAAGAGCAGGTGTGGTGCTGATGTTTTATTCCTCACCGTAATGGTGCAGGTGAGTCAGTCCCCTCACCGGCGCTCTGACAGTTAGGCGTTTGTATATATTATGCCATCATGTTTTGGAAGACTTGCTCTTGTACATGAAAGCATTGACCTTACAGCTGAGTACGTAACTGACTCATAAAGGCTTCACTGCCTTATATGAAGCTGAAACATTGTGCTGTGTGCTGACTTTCTTAACAGACTAGTGACATATCTGTCATCTGAGTCTTAGGACCCAAATCTCCAGAAGGTTGAAGAAGCCATGATAAAACCTCAGTGATTACTTTTGAACAGAGACAAAATTACACTGCATTTAGAAATGTGTTTAGGTTTTTGGATGAGTTAATAGAAATATGATAGATCAAGTCAAAAGATTTGAATGTTGAAAGAAACTGTCATGTCATGTCACGCATTACTCTGTTATTTATAAGAGATTCTTCCAGATATGAGGAAATGTTGTTACTGATAAAACACATTTTAAATCAGTCAAACACTTCCTCTATTTGTATCTCTGTCCAATTCAAGTGAATTTAAGTTGTACTGTGTAATCACTCATTGATTACAAGGGCTCGCAAAATTTCTAAATCCCCGGTAGCCCTTCAAGCAGGCACTCTTCAGATTTTGGTAGCCCGAAATAAATGTAACTAGCCCAAATAAAAAAGACAATTTTTTGAAATATAGACAGTTGGATAGGAGTCGAAATGCCAATCAAAAACCTTTTCAAAGCACAAATATCAAGGAAGGAATTTTATTTTTTATTTATGTTTTACATCTCATTTCAGTCTTTAAACTATTTTTAAGAAAAAGGATGAGTCAAATGTATAAATGATCATATTAATTTAAAACCTATATATTACTGTCTTAATTGTTTAGATTTTTAGAAGGCACATTAGCTTCTTTCACAATTACAACTCTGCGTGCTTGTTGCATAAAACATGGGTTGATTTTTGTGTTGATCTGAACAAACAGTAGAAAGGCTTTTTGAAAATGCTAATTCATTCTTTGCCGCTACTTTTGAAACGGCTGAAATATAGTGGTTTTCCTGGTAACGGCTGTACACAATGTAGCACTGCACTCGTAAATACTACTTTATCAGACATTTTTGGTAAGATGAAGAGAAAATGGCATCGAAACTCTTCTGAAGACAGTCGGTTCCCTTCAGAGATTCATTCAGGAAAAAAAGGCCGGTTTCATGCTGCAAGCGTGAGCAGCACACGTATGTTTTTTCGGCGTGCATGTTAACAAATGAGAGCATTCACACTGAGCGCAGGAGCAGTTTTTTTTGTAATCGCTTGTAGAATTACATTGTGTTTTTGTTTGAAGGTTTTTCACTAGTAATGCTAAAATCAAATGCTGAACCTTGGAAAACTAACGTGTTTCTGCACATGATGCGTGTATTTAACATTGCCTACTTTGCACCTGGCCCTCCTCAAGTTTTTGATCCAGAACAGTTACTGTATGACAACAGAAATTAAAACTATGTTTTGAGGACAAATATATAATCTCTTCAGTATGCCATAGCGAGAGTAACTAACCCTCACTGTACAAAATGTTTATTTCTTGATTTCAGTACAGATGTATTTGTCTTGCATGTTGGTGAACTCCCAATGTATTCAAATGATGTGGCTAAAGATTAACCATGAATTATTAAAGGAAACATTTTCCCAAAGTGGGTGGAGTTAAATGTGCCAGATGCTGTGCCAAATATTAGTGTGTGGTAAGGAGAGATGCACCGATTGCAATTTTCTTGGCCGATTCCGATTTCCGATTTTTTGTTAGTGTGATCTGCCGATACCGATTTTTGCTGATTCCGATTTTCTTTCTAAGAACTATAATTGACAACATATACAATATGCTTATATACATATTTCATAAAAAAACACAAGTAAAAAGTCAGTAATAAAATAAGAACAAATAAAAAAATTGCAAACAACAGCACAAATAAATGCAATAGAATAGTTTTTCAGGTTAAAGGCACAATATGTAAGATTTAATTAAAATATCCAAAAACCAGTATAACAGTGTTATATATTTTGCTGACTTGTGTACTTACATTATCCCAAATGTTTCGAAGAATGTATAAATCCAGAGAAATAAGCAATTTTAACTAGTGACACGGACCGTGTCCATAGTGTCATTGTGTCGCCTGCCAATGACGTCATAACCCCTCGATTTCCGGTTTTGTCACGCTCGTTCAGCGCCTCGTTTCGCTTCGACGGCTTTCAGCCTCACCCTGCTTCATTC
>NW_015656602.1:121819-125540 GCF_001515625.1 Sinocyclocheilus rhinocerous
TTCTCTTTCTCAACTATTTAACGTTCCAAAACTGACTGTGTTTAACTGGATACTCGCCAAGACGGGCATTGTGACATAATTTTGTATGTATTTGAACGTTTTAGCGCAGTTAGCCACTCATTTTGGTATTTGTGGCTCACAAGCTGTTTGAGACTGAGCGCGGATTGTGCGCTCCACTAATATAGATCAGTTCTGGTGCGCACGCTTTTGGTGTAAGCGCGAAACCTGCGGGAATGACTAAAATAATGCGCAATACAAGCACTATTTAACCGGAGCGAATGAGACATGTGTGAGAGAGAAGGGGTCGTCGGAGAGAAGAGAGCGAGAATGTGCGGCTGATGTTATTGCCTGTGTGAAACGGATCGGCTCGGAATCGGAAAGCAGTGAGACTGACCGGCCGGTCACCGATCCGGGCCGATCATGAGGAAAAACAGCCGATTCCGATCCCTGGCCGATCGATCGGTGCATCTCTAGTGGTAAGCTATGCCAGCTAATGGTGATAGTGAGCTTATTTTGCCAAATGGTTCAACTCAGCGCTTGACACAGTTTACTTTAATTTAGGGTGAATTTTGTCACTGACCACTTTTTTGAGAGCTCATGTTTCTATGATATTATAGACACTTTGTTTTAATTTTAGTTGATAGTAGACATCCTGAAATATAATTAAGAGTATTTGTGATACCCTCTTCTTTGAATGCTCTGTTTCTATAGATTCATTGTAGGGATGCACCGATACCACTTTTTCCAGTACTCGCCCGATACCGATACTTTTATTTTTGGTACTTGCCGATACCGATGCCGATACCGATATTTTTATTGCATTTGTACATTTTTTAAATATTGGGTACAGAAACCAAAAGGGTATGTATAATGTTAGTTGGTTAACTTCATTTATCAAATAGATACAGTCAAACCAAAATATATTCAGACACCTTCAACATACAGGAGGCCAGTATCGGGCCCGATACCGATACCAGTATCGGTATCGGTGCATCCCTAATTCATTGTTATTAGAGGTATACATCTCTGTGTACAGAAACCTGTTTCTGCGTAATCCTCTGCCAGCTTCACGTCCTCAGGGCAATTCCATTTGTCAGTCGTCATCTTTTGGTGGAAACATGAAAGGATATTTCCGCCAAGTGTTTGTTTTGCACACCATTTATCCATTTAGGGTGGATAGTTCTCTTTGTATATGTTTCCGTTTTGTCTTTTTGACCGAATTTATGCAACCATTCGTTTAAAAATTACCAGGCTATCATGGAAAGTTTTTGCGAAGAATTCTGTAGAAAGCTTTGCAGATTTCGTCAGAATTTGAGCACAAATCCATGGAGTCTTTCATTTTCTTTTATAAATGTTGCGTGCCTGAACATTTTGCAAATGTACACTTTATTTATTTATTTTTTTTGGTCCTCCGTTTACTTATTTAAAAATAAATAAATAACAGAAAATAACAGGGTTTGCCCGCCCATCATTCAGAAAATGTTTTGCCTTAATTGCTAAATTGCTCCAAATTGCCAAATTACTTCCATGTACCAATTAGAGTGTAGTACACTCAGCTCCATTTAACACATTTTGTTTCATAATGATTTATTCCACAGATTTATCCCCCCCCCCCCAATTACCATTTTTTTAATTAAAAGGTGTTGCATTTATTATGAGGTATGACCTTTTATGTTTCCTAAAACAAATTACCGTTTCTATCGAGGCTCTGTTGGGTTAGTGACAATTTTTTTTTTCTATTTTGTAGCTAAAAATGTTACATTATTCAGTATTGTATTCTAGGCCAACTTTTGGACCAAGACCACATTTAAGCATTTTGTAATAGTTGTGTTTTTTTAGATGCTTTAGATTTATAATTCACCATATGTTTTATTATTATTATTATTATTATTAATATTATAGAAACGAGGTCTTATTATTATAGAAACAAGAGGTCAAGGCAATTCTATGGAAGCCTGTTTCCGCCACTGAATAAAAAATAAAAAGGGTAATTGCAACTTTTTATTTTACAATTCTGATTTTTTTTTTCACAGTTGCGAGTTTGTATCTCGCAATTCTGACTTTATTTCTCAGAATTGCGAATTTATTTCTCAGAATTGTGACTTTATTTCTCAGAATTGTGAATTTATTTCTCAGAATTGTGACCTTATTTCTCAGAATTGCAAGTTTATATTCAGCAATTCTGACTTTGTAACTCGCAGTTGTGAGTTTATATCATGCAAGTCTGAGAAAAAAAAAGGTCAGAATTAGTGAGTTAAAAAGTCAGAATTGTGAGAGAAAAAGTCATATTTTAATTGTAATTTTTTATTCAGTGGTGGAAATGGACTTCCATGCAATTCCAGTGAGGCCTCATTTAAAAAAAACAAAACAAACTTGAGTCAAGTCATTGCTGGTCACAGGATAATGGTCACTTTGTAACATTCACTGGGTTGCATGATCAACCAAAGAAAATCAAATGAATCTTTTTCTTTTTTTTTTAGGTAAACTTGGCTGTAAATCAATGCGATCATTTGTGTAGGGGATCTCTGTGTCTCACACTCAATGGTTGTTCTGACTTTTCCTGTTTGGCATATATTCATTCTGAACTCTGAATACTTCAGAGCTGTAGCTGAGGGCTCAGACGCCAGAGCTGTTTCACACCCGGTGCTTTTTCACTCTAGATATGAATGGCCATTCAGCTTTGTCTTGAAAGCCCTTAAGGCATCACATCAGATTTGTTTTGGTCTTTCCTTCCAAACCTTTGACATTATATTTTATTACCTTTATTCATATTTCTCTCTCTCTCTCTCTCTCTCTCTTTCTTTATCTGCAAGGAACCCCTCCACGGCTTTCTATCAGGCCTTCCCAAACGGCAGGTCAAAGGCCATCAGTGATGGGTATGATCACTGTGTGTGTGTTATATTGCACTCTTGGCAGCCGTGAGTGTGCATGGAGTGAGCATGGCATTTCTGGAAGTGTTTCAGGCTCAAGAGTCTTAACATCCATAACAAGAAGCACTCTTACATATGGACTCTCTTCACAGGCTGATGACGCATTTACACAGTTAGTAGCATTGTAATTCTTTTTTTTAAATCATGGAATCATGGATGTACTTTTTATTTTTCTTCTTTCACAAAAATAGTCTCCTATTCGCCGCTGTAGAAGTTTACTCAACTTTGACTACATCTGAGAACCCTGGAATTGTGAAAAGGGTCCATTGTTGACCGTTTTGGCTTGGGCATCTTTAAAGGGTTAGCTCACCCAAAAATGAAAATTAGCCGGTGTTTTACTCACCCTCAAAGCATCCTAGGTGTATGTGACTTTCTTCTTTCAGACGAATCCAATTGGAGTTATATTAAAAATTGTCCTGGCCCCTCCAAGCCTTACAATGGGGGTAAGCGGGTGTTGGTTGTCAACAGTTCAGAAGACGTGAAATAAAGTGCGTGCATCCGTAATAAAACGTCCCTCACACGGCTCCGGGGGCGTGAATAAAGGCCTCCTGTAGCGAATCCATGCATTTTTGTAAGATAAATACCCATATTTCAAACGTAATAAACACTTTCTCACTTCCGCTGACTACGGTGCGTTCCAAACGGGATATATCGCCCTCCGAAGGGCACTTCGGAGTGAAAACCATCAAGGCCGTCATATTGAAGGGTCGTTCCAAACCGAAGTGCTCAAAACAGGCCACTTCAAAGGGCCCTTCGGAATGAAGGATTTCGAAGGGTACAACTGATGGACA
>NW_015656602.1:125583-130888 GCF_001515625.1 Sinocyclocheilus rhinocerous
TGAATACTTCAGAGCTGTAGCTGAGGGCTCAGACGCCAGAGCTGTTTCACACCCGGTGCTTTTTCACTCTAGATATGAATGGCCATTCAGCTTTGTCTTGAAAGCCCTTAAGGCATCACATCAGATTTGTTTTGGTCTTTCCTTCCAAACCTTTGACATTATATTTTATTACCTTTATTCATATTTCTCTCTCTCTCTCTCTCTCTCTCTTTCTTTATCTGCAAGGAACCCCTCCACGGCTTTCTATCAGGCCTTCCCAAACGGCAGGTCAAAGGCCATCAGTGATGGGTATGATCACTGTGTGTGTGTTATATTGCACTCTTGGCAGCCGTGAGTGTGCATGGAGTGAGCATGGCATTTCTGGAAGTGTTTCAGGCTCAAGAGTCTTAACATCCATAACAAGAAGCACTCTTACATATGGACTCTCTTCACAGGCTGATGACGCATTTACACAGTTAGTAGCATTGTAATTCTTTTTTTTAAATCATGGAATCATGGATGTACTTTTTATTTTTCTTCTTTCACAAAAATAGTCTCCTATTCGCCGCTGTAGAAGTTTACTCAACTTTGACTACATCTGAGAACCCTGGAATTGTGAAAAGGGTCCATTGTTGACCGTTTTGGCTTGGGCATCTTTAAAGGGTTAGCTCACCCAAAAATGAAAATTAGCCGGTGTTTTACTCACCCTCAAAGCATCCTAGGTGTATGTGACTTTCTTCTTTCAGACGAATCCAATTGGAGTTATATTAAAAATTGTCCTGGCCCCTCCAAGCCTTACAATGGGGGTAAGCGGGTGTTGGTTGTCAACAGTTCAGAAGACGTGAAATAAAGTGCGTGCATCCGTAATAAAACGTCCCTCACACGGCTCCGGGGGGTGAATAAAGGCCTCCTGTAGCGAATCCATGCATTTTTGTAAAATAAATATCCATATTTCAAACGTAATAAACACTTTTTCTCACTTCCGCTGGAAGTCGTTCCGGCGGATGATGTAGAACGTCTGTGTTGCGTGATTGGTGACGAACGCGGAGACAAAACAAAACGCCATTCACGAATTAGAAGCACAAAACGAGGATTTTTAAAGAAAAATGTTGGAGGATTTTGATATAAGCCAAGAGGAGACTGGTTTTCCTTTGCTAAAGTAAGGAAACTTTGCTTCCTTTGCTCCTATCTGTGTTGCGTGATTGGTGACGAACGCGGAGACAAAACAAAACGCCATTCACGAATTAGAAGCACAAAACGAGGATTTTTAAAGAAAAATGTTGGAGGATTTTGATATAAGCCAAGAGGAGACTGGTTTTCCTTTGCTAAAGTAAGGAAACTTTGTTTCCTTTGCTCCTGCATTTCTCAGAGGCGCGCGCACAACGCCTACGTCTTACATCATCCACCGGAACGGCTTCCGCGTACCACAGTCAGCGGAAGTGAGAAAAAGTGTTTATTACGTTTGAAATATGGATATTTATCTTACAAACTGGAGTAAGACTGGAGTTACTTCTCTGAAATTATTAATTGGTCAGTGGATGCCTTTGTCAGAGTGTGTTGAAGCAAACATTTTCTCAACTTTTGGATGCATGACGGTACATTACATCCACAGTAGAGTTGCTAAAAATATTGCTTTTTTGATACTTATCAATACTGAAATATCTAAAACTCTTTGAGTACTCTTTTTTTTTTTTTCTGTATTGATACACTGATACCAGCTGTGCTTTCTCACTCTCTCTTCTTTCTGACAGCCAGTTCACACACACCTCAGTCTAATGTGAACATTTATAAACTTGTTGTCCAACAAAATACACAATTAACAACATATTTTCACTCCAAACTCACGTCATAACATCAGTCGAGTGTTTGAAATAACTTCCCGATGCCACATCTGATGTGGCTTCTTAGCATAGAATGAGGCTGAAAATGTATTATTTTATAGTATTCTACTGTATTACATGCTATGTCGATTAGCGTTGCATTATAAATTGACTTTATTCTTATAAAAATACCCAAGATGGCTTGAAGAACACAGATGAACCATATATTTTTACAGTCGTGTGTTAATTGTCTTCATGTTTGATCAGTTAAAGCATTACTATCTTCTTTTTATTTAGTTACAGCGATAGCTGGATGCCTTTGTTCATATTAGGGATTTCCTGGATCGCCATAAGTAGGGATGTAATGATTAACTGCGAGCCGGTTGAAAATCGATTCAAATATGTGACGATTCAAATCGGTTGAGATGCCAACCAAATCGCGATACAATTGGAGTAGGAGTTTATATGAATGTATCTCTGAGGTTTTCATTTACTGTATAATGTCTTCAATCTCATTTTGTTAAAAAAAAATTGAGAAAATCGAATTGTGAAATCAAAATCGCGAATCGAATCGTGAGTTGAGTGAATCGTTAAATCCCTAGCCATAAGTATTGTTATTATTGTGAGGCATATGTGGAGTTTCTGCCCTCTGGCTTACAGTATGAATGAAACATACATTACATGTGTCTATAGCGCTCAATAATGCTCACACCACCCTATTTGGGGGTAAAAATTATCTTTGAAGAAATTTGAAGCTAGATACTAGTCCATATCGCGATTAGAGTTAAGCGTGCTGACTTTTGATGATTTCATCCAAAATTTTGCCAATTCCGTGACATTCCGCGTTACAGTACATTTTTATGACTGGATTCCGCGATTCCATCTGCGTTTTCCACATTGCAGAAATCATAGGGCCTTCTCATTGTCATGTTCTAGCCTTGTTATATATATTTTATGCCTTTAATGTTGTAGCAGTTTTCTCTGTGGTATCAGATATCAATATTTTTCGAGGTATCGTATCGAAGTTATAAACTCCAGTATTGTGACAACACTAATCCACAGTTCATCATTCCTGGTCCTACAGAGCCACTTTCTTGCAGGACTGTAGTCCAATAAGCTTCTGAATATTATATGACCTATATGACAAATAACACATATTTGAGAAATTACCCATATATTATGTATAACCTCAGATTTTTAACATGTTCGATATTTTGAGGCAATTTTAGAATACATTTTATTTGTCACACGCTTACTAAGAATGAGCCGCATGTTTCTGTGCAAGTTTGTTGTGTTCGGAACAACTCTAAAGATTAAGTTAACATAGAAAGTGTCTAATTAAAACGTGTAATTTGTAGAACTATTTCTTCTTGATCAAAATGTCCATTAGAGGTGTTTTTAATGTGGTTTTGCATGAGTACATTGAGTACTAGTTTACTTAAACCTCAGAGGCACAAATTGACATTTGATTATGATTGAAAATTCGGTAGTTCTTGAACAAAGGGAGGGTTGTACTGACAGTGAGCCAGCATTATTTAACATTACTGTGTGACTCATAACTCTGGTGGGAAGGATGGTATTCACTTCAAGAGCAGATTTCTGATATTTGCTACATGTTTGCTCCTGTCCCCACTGAAGCACAGTGTTGACAGCCATCAAACCATTGGCCTGAAAGAAAACCTGAGGCTTTTTTGTGACAATATGCGTTTGTAAGCAAGTCTCAATGACTCATTTCTTGTGCCGTGACTCACAATGGAATGCCTGCAGATTTTGATGATTTGATCTAATTGAAATGACGAACCGTAGTAACTTTCAAATTAACATTTTATTTTCAGAACCATAAAACAATTAAACTGCTTGGTTGGTGGTTTCAGCACTTTTAGCATGAGAATGATGGTTATAGATCATTAGGGCAGTTGCGTGTTCAATGCTTGTTCATAGTCTGAAACCTCTCTGGTGCAGATAAGGAAACTTGTGCTTCTTATTTGCATATTTGTCCCACTCTTTTATCCCCATCCAAAGGCTCCAGGGCTTTTAGTTACAGGCAGATTTCCATGGAAATACTTTAGTTTGAGAATATTTGCATGGCTTTTTTTCCCATTTGTCTGTATTAAGTGCAAATGCATTGGTATTTTGGTAGAATTAGTTGTTGGATTAATGATACAGATAATAATTCCATCAGTTACATTTGTGTCCCTGGAGCACAAAACCAGTCTTAAGTCGCTGGGGTATATTTGTAGCAATAGCCAAAAATACATTGTTTGGGTCAAAATTATAGATTTTTCTTTTATGCCAAAAATCATTAGGATATTAAGTAAAGATCATGTTCCATGAAGATATTTTGTAAATTTTCTACTATAAATATATCAAAACTTAATTTTTTATTAGTAATATGCATTGCTAAGAACTTAATTTGGACAACTTTAAAGGCGACAGGGTCACATTTGTGAGCTGATCCAAAATATGTAAATGTGGAATAGTTATGTTAAAGGAATGGTTCACCCATAAAACCTAATCTTTGGTTGGCACACAAAAAGAGATATTTTGCAGAATGCCCAAGCTGCTCTTCTCCATACAGTGAAAGTAGACCAGTCAGATATTTACTGAAAATGTTTCCCTCACTGTAACTCAACTCTTTATGGAGCTTGACAGGTCATGGTCTGCTTATTTTTAGGGGTGGGCGCTATACCGGTATGAAAGTGACTACTGGTATTATGTTGTTCCATGATATGGATTTTGCTATACCGTGGATACCGTTATATATTCATGAATTCAAGTTTTGCATTTATATTGTTTTGTTCAATACGCTTTGCAAATTTTAACACAAATGACGATAGAGTTGAGGCTGAACGTTTTTGTCCTCTGTGTGCAACGCTGTACTACACAGGCATTAGTAATCAAACACATAGAGCATCGGAACAGACCTAATTAATAGAGCACAAATCGCCTACTCCAGTGGTTCCCAAACTGAGGGATCGTACTGTACAGTCAGCAGATTATTTTGCAAAAGAAACCTCTGCAGGGTGATAAAGACTACACTGCGTATCAAATCTCTGTGATGATACATCGATGTATCGAACACAGCACTAGTACCCGCTTGAGCGCTCCGTGCGCTCCGTTAGCAGTTGTGGTTGTATCAATAACAGACCACTAGATGGCGCGATTGAAGAATCAGAGTTGTCAGAGTTGTAGCCATGTAGAAATATAAATGAACGATGTAATGGTTCTGCTCTAAGCATGTAAGTTACAAGTTTGTGAAAGGACTTCCAGTGCCAGGTAAACGTAAAGCAGATGATAAATATACTTAAAGGTCCCATATCGTCAAAACTGAAATTTCCTGGCTTTTTTCACCATAACTGAGGTCTAGGGGCTATTTAACTACCATATACTGTAAGTTTCAAAACAGTCAGTCCACAGTAAAATGCACACAGCTAGGGATATGCCGGTATCAAATTTTCATGTTGCGATTAATTGCTAATGCTTTTATCACGGTGTGCGGTATTATC
>NW_015656602.1:131588-138541 GCF_001515625.1 Sinocyclocheilus rhinocerous
ATTTGGTAGGCTTTGCCAATTTTAACACAAATGATGATAAAGAGTCGAGGCTGAACGTTTTTGTCCTCTGTGTGCAACGCTGTACTACACAGGCATTAGTAATCAAACACATAGAGCATCGTAACAGACCAAATTAATAGAGCACAAATCGCCTACTCCAGTGGTTCCCAAACTGAGGGATCGTACTGTACAGTCAGCAGATTATTTTGCAAAAGAAACCTCTGCAGGGTGATAAAGACTACACTGCGTATTTTCACGCTTATCATGTGGCCACTTGCCTGATAAGTAAATAATTGAGCGCAAAATATTAATTTGACATTTTAATTACCTCATCATGACTCGCACAATAGTATCCACTTGAGCGCTCCGTTATCAGTTGTAGCAGTTGTGGTTGTATCAATAACAGACCACTAGATGGCGCGATTGAAGAATCAGAGTTGTATTGCAGGGAGCCATGTAGAAATATAAATGAACGATGTAATGGTTCTGCTCTAAGCATGTAAGTTACAAGTTTGTGAAAGGACTTCCAGTGCCAGGTAAACGTAAAGCAGATTATGAATATACTTAAGATTCACAAATACCAAAACAACGTGTCTACACCAGAGCAAATAGAACCCAGTGATGTTCTCTGCTGTGGATGCGACGCGACAAATCCATGACAGTAAACGGATGCCGCTTTCTATTTCTGACAAACTCCAGCGCTCTTGACACAAAGAACAATTTCAAATATTCATAAGAGAATCATGAAAAAATAGTTTCCTCAAAAATATTAAGCAGCACAAACGTTTACAACATTGAAAATATTTTTCTCTACAAAAGGGGGGCTGGCAGAAAAAGTTTGGGAACCACTGGCCAACTCAAACACACAATATTTAATTTAATTTAATTCATACAGGCCTACCTCATGTTGCACGTTTGCACTTTTTGAGAAAAACAATGGCACAATAAAAAAAAAAAGACTTTTCAGGTCTATGTCCAATCCCTCACTTTTTCTAGTTATATAAGGTTAAAATATTTTGCCTGTAATTTTTTTTTTCTCATATCGCAATATAATATCGATATCGCCTGGACAGTGTAAAATATTGTGATATGAATTTTAGCTCATATCGCCCACCCCTACTTATTTTGTATGGACAAGAGCAGCTAATATCTCCCTCTCTGTTACACAAAAGAAAGCAACCCAGGCTCATTGGAAATATGTGCTTGTGGCGACGTTTCTGCAACATCAATATTATGTACCTTACTGAACGTTTCACAGCAGTTTCAAAGTGAAATGTCCAGTGAGTGAACCGTAGTTTCACGGGATTTGTACTAGTGGTTAAACGGATCGTAGTTGATCCGTGATCCGTACGGACGATCAGTGCATCAGGTCTTAAAGGGACAGCGGCCTATAAATACTGCTGCTGTCATTAATGATCATCAAACAACAAAAGAGCTGTGATAAAAATCTGTATTTAATTTATACAGTGAACACTATGCAGTGTTATTTTATTATTTTATTTGTAACGTATTTATCTATGCTTGTAATTTGTGTATTTATTCTTTTTTTTACTGGCTGTTCTCTTGTCTCTTTAATCATGTTTAAACTTTCTTAGATAATCTAGTAGTATTTGCTGTGGTATCAAAGAAGTACTTCACTTTAAGTAGTAAATGGAAAGCATTATTTTCTTTCTTTAATCATGTTTAAACTTTCTTAGATAATCTAGTAGTATTTGCTGTGGTATCAAAGAAGTACTTCACTTTAAGTAATAAATGGAAAGCATTATTTTCTTGCTGATCCGAAAAATTATCCGATCCGTGGGTCAAAAACCGTAGTGTGATCCGAACCGTGAGATTTGTGATCCGTTGAACCACTAATTTGTACACTACACTGTATAGCGTGAGCTACTGAGCAAGCCTACTGAGTTAGAAAACCCGTACATATGAAGCTGAATATGTGACGCTAACGTTTAGAAGTATCAGTTTTCAAATCTCGCAGCATGTTAAAATTGTTTTGAAGTCATAACAAAATTGTGCAAGGATTTTTGCGAAAATTAGGCTTTCTTAATCAAATCTCTGGCCCTGTAAAACATACTTTGTGTGAAAATTAATACAAGTTGCCAGAGTTTTACCGCCTCTAGTTAGTGGTCGACTGCCGATATATCGGCCGATATTTGGCATTTTTCAAATATCGGCATTAGCCGATAAGTTTTTCTGCCTGGCCGATGTGTTCGAGGCGGGACTTTTATTTTGACGGCGCTGAGAACGGCAGCGCCAGGGCACACAGTGCTCACATTCTCCCTCTTAATTGTTTGTTGTCGTCATTTAACAGTTCTGCCTAATACAGATAGAAGTCTGTCTAATAATCAGATAGAACTGTTGAACAAATGAATTAAAAGGTATACAAAAGTATTATAACGATTGCTTTTATATTGTTAGTAACAAAAAGGCAGACATAATACTTTCTCGTTTGCCGTCAGCATTCAGCAAATACGCATATCATTTAAACAAACCTTTAAATGACTAATGAACATTTAATTTCACAAACCTTGCAGACTTTGTCGAATCCAGCTGTGAGATCTTGTGAAGTGTGCATTTGTATACTGCCTGATCGTGTGTGCTCTGCGTGACAGTCGATCCGTGCAAATTGAATCCGAACAGGAGGAGAGTTCAGCTTCACTGGAGACGCGTGATCAACTTTAAACTCGTTATTTCAAACTATGCTGATTTATGCATTTGCGCACTGTCATATTCATGTCATTTTTACTGCGTGCTGCATGTAAAATGAGTGTTACCTTGGCTTTAGTTGAAAAAATATGATTCCCAATGCACACAAACTTCCCAGATTACCGAGTGCCCTGTTGGTTACAGTGTTTACTTTCTTTTTGTTTATATATTTTAAAATATTTCTTTATTTGTGAAAAATACTGTAATAGAATTATAGAATCAGGAAGTTGTCATCTAAAGTATAAGTATGTTTATTTTACACATTTATTTTTAATATAATTCATTTTCAAATTATTTCAAGTTTCTCAAACATTAATTAAAATAAATAAAACTTATAATTAAAATAAAAAATATACTTGTATATATCGACTTTATATCGGTCATCGGCCACCCTGCTCTCTAAGATATTGGCATCGGCTGTCAAAAAACCAATATCAGTCGACCACTACCTCTAGTGTTCATTTGAATTCATTTCATTTGTATAGGTACGTTTTTTTTAAGTTTTGCAGAAATGCAGATAGAGGCACGTATTTCCAATGAGCCTGGGTAGAAAGAAAGTCCTATTGGTCGGGAACAAGATATGAGTAAATGATGACAGAATTTTTATTGTTGCGCAAACCTGCATGTTTTTGTAAAGATGTCCTAACAAATTCAGATTACGAAATCAGTTGGCTTTCATGATGAATTGAATTTGGTTAAATTTTTTCCCCTCACAAATGTTCTAGAAAACTGCATTGACTGGTTAAATCAAGCACAATGTTGAGCACTTGGAAATCAGAGTTCAAATAGGGGTTGTGTAATGGAATCCTTTGTTTTGGATTAGAATTTAGAATGAAGAAAGCAAAGATTGTGAACTAGCTTCTATTAGTTTGTCAATGTAGACTAAGAAGCTGCTTATTAGGGCTGCACAATTAATCGAAATTAAATCGAGATTTAGTTGATTTCATAATCCTATGATTATATCGTCTGCGATTTTGCATAGCTTGTCAGAGAACTACGGCTCTGTGTAGTAAATGCTTTTCCACCTGAAAGCAGGTGATGGAGATTTACTAATAATCACAGAACCGGCTTTACTGACAAAATGTGCATGACAATCGCGATTAATCGCGTTCGATTAATCGTGCAGCCCTACTGCTTATCCAACATGTGAAGTTCAATTATGTGGTTACATCTACAAAATAGCCAGACATGGGAAATAATAGAAAACTTTGAACAGTGTTATATAGTCAAAAAAAAAATATATATATATATATCTGCAAATAGCCAACATTTTCTCAACTTGGATGAATGTTTTAGGGAGAACATTAAAGATTTTACTTAGGATATTGTCACATTATTTTAGATGTCTCAATGTGGATGACTAGCTTTAGTCACACCTAATCAGTGTGCTTTTAGAAGTTGATTTGACTGAAAAATGACTAAAGAGGCCTTCCTAGAGGGGTGCCAAGTTCTTGTAATCAAGTATCATTTTCACACTTGGCTTTTGCCATTTGCAGTGTTGACTGTCTAAGTGTACAGGTTGTTGGACACTCAGTATAACACGCAAATGTATACCATTAGATTGATTAATTGAAGTGTTTTCATAGTGTAGACTGAGACATTTCCATCTTCATTTTCTCTAAAACAATGAATGCTTGCAGATTGAAATAAGCCTTTTAACTAAGCTACAGCATGCACTCTGCTAAACAGCAGGAGGCGCCCGTTGGAGTGCGTGTGGACGGAGGTGGTAACACCGGGTGATCCGCATGAATCACGGGGCCCACATGACTCCCACCAGCGGTAGGAGGTCATTGATTCTAGGCCAGCTGTGTGCTGACCAAAAACATTATGCAACAGCTCAACGAATTCATTAACAGCATCTCTCAAGACTCTGAACTTGTTTACAACAAATGGGTGTTGAGGATGAAACACTCATGACTCTGATTTGGAGCTGAAGGAACTACGTGAACTTTACAGGCTTTACAGGGCGTCTGAGGAAAGATGCCCTCTTAACGACTGTTACGGCATTTCAGACTCATTCACACGGAACTTTTTGCATTCCTCTGCTTTTTCTTATGTAATCATGCACTAAACGGAATTGCTTGACCATTGCACATGCGTTTTGCAGCATCTCGCACATGATATTGCAAGTGCTCAAGTTCAACTTTTAAAAAAACCCTGTCTTTAGTACTGATGCACTGAAATTTCGGCAGCGAATGAAAACAACATTTGGACGAGAATGAATTTTCAGTTTCAGCCGAAAACGTTGCCTACAATGGAGACATTTAATTAGCACTTCTCCAATGGTGTTTTGTCTGTGTCCATGTCAGTTTAGCGCGCAGCATGGATAAGCAGGTAAACATGTCAGCTGTGTGGACGCTAGAGTGAGTTGATAATATCGATTTCTCGTTTTCAATCGATCTTCATTTTCATAAACTGAGATCTTTTATTCTGTGCTGTTTTTAGTTGATGCATGAACAAAACTAAATGTTATTACTCACCTACCATCAAACAATTTCAGTAAGCTTTGTGCTTAAATTTTGATGTTATTGTGGCGTGCCAGATTGCTGTAGTGGCCTGAGTTCACATGTCACGTGTTACTCACCAAGAAAAAGGTCAAGGAAGCTGGCATGGTGTTAAAACACCAACCAACTTAATCATGAGGAAAAAACCCCAAAAGAAACTTGTGTGCGCGTAAGATGGAAATATCATGTCTTCAGGTATAGCCTGAATTCCCTGTGAGTTCGAAAGAATTTTTTGTGCGTGCTCCTCTCCACATCTTTATATTACTAATACAGGTTATTTTCTTAAGAACTGAGCTTCCCCTGTGTGGGAGACTATACTGCAAGGAGGAAGTTTCCGTTGGAATAGACTGTTCTTTGTTAATCACGATGCCACATGTAGATAGATTTGATGTCATACGCATAAACCATACTGTGTGAAGCAGTTTGCTGAGAATGGAGTAATAAGATAATGTCATGTCAACTGATGTCAACAAATGTTGCAAGAACTACATGACTTCACCACTTACAGCTGTTCCAAGCTCATCCGTACTAACCCTCCAATAACTGACTGTTTGATGAATTCAGCATTTTGATTTAACAACAATGTGCAAACTAACTCTGTTAAAAAAGAAAAAACTACATGATGCACAAAAAACAAACAAACAAACACGTTACAGGTTGTTTCTTTAACTTCATGATTTTCAATCGTCAAAGTTTTTCCACATTTTAACGTATTATGTTTTAATAAATTCGTTTTTTTCCACTCACTTTTTTTTTTTTTTTGCAGGACATACTTTTGTTAATCTTGATATTCGCTTTGTTATTGAAAGATCAGAATCTTAATTCCAAGTTAAGGAGCTGCCTTTATTGCCAAGAGTTAGCGGGATATCAGTAAATTTCACTGAAGTTTGATCAAGATGCTTTTTTAAACGTTTCCTAGTAAATTGAATTCTGGATCATGTGGTAATGGTGCCCCAGAATTGTGGACAATCTAGCCAGTCTTTCCTAAAGGTCGTATTTGGGTAAACCGTTCTGAATTCAGATTTCATTTAGAGTTTTATTTAGTTATTTGGTGTGTGTGTGTGTGTGTGTGTGTGTATATTAGGGCTGCACGATAAATTGCATGCGATATTTAATGCGCATCTTGTCAGTAAAGCCGGTTCTTTAATCAGCGGTAAATCTCCATCACGTGCGTGCTTTCACATTGATCTCCATCACGTGCATGCTTTCACATTGAGCAGAATTAACTATACAGAGCCGTTGTTCACTGACGAGCTGCGCAAAACCACGTTCATATTCGTGCAATTTTTTTTTTTGCGCAGCTCGTCAGTGAACAACGGCTCTGTATAGTTAATGCTGCTCAATGTGAAAGCACGCACGTGATGGAGATTTACCACTGATTACAGAACCGGCTTTCTGACAAGATGCGCATTAAATATCGCATGCGATTTATCGTGCAGCCCTAGTATATATATATATATATATATATAGACTAACATGCACTATTCTGATGCATGCAGCATTTCTACTTGACAGCAAACAGATGTTGACACCAGTTTATAGCAGATGCAGTGGACACTAGAGACGATTAATTGCAGCTTTCACACCTTCTTGACTTGGTCTAATTTAAAGGGTTAGTTGACCCAAAAATGAAAATTAGCCCATAAATTACTCACCATCAAGTCATCCTAGGTGTATATGACTTTCTTCTTTCAGATGAATCCAGTCGGAGTTATATTAAAAATTGTATTTGATCTTTCAAGC
>NW_015656602.1:138997-144765 GCF_001515625.1 Sinocyclocheilus rhinocerous
CCGCTGAGTGGCATTAAACAGCTTGAAAGATCAAAGACCATTTTTAATATAACTCCGACTGGATTCGTCTGAAAGAAGGAAGTCAGTAACACCTAGGATGACTTGAGGGTGAGTAATTAATGGGCTAATTTTCATTTTTGGGTGAACTAACCCTTGAAGAGGCTCTTTATACTGACAACATCTGAATCAGTGTAAGAGCACTAATACATTCATGAAGTTAGGATTTACACATGAATGCATCTGATATCCATCCATTTAATGGAAGATTCTTGTAGTCTAGGATACGTCTGTTCAGTTTGACAGCACTTTTTCTTTTCAGATTTTGTTTACTGCCTGGAGGATTGCGTTAGTTGCTCAGATTGTGAAATCGAAAGACACTTGATGCGGTTTGGGAGACACCTGTGCTCTGCGGCGGCATGTGTCGGTTTGCATGTACACGTTTGTTTGACGTGCCTGCGGTCCGGTTCCCGGTCCCTGGTGAGGATGAGGCGACACAGCATAAGATCTAGAAAGCACATGTATCCCAGAAAAAAAGCCTTTAGTTTGTTTTTGTGACCACTGAGTACCCAAAATTAAATTGGAGGCTGGTGACTCTTTACGGTCATCGACCTTCTGCATGTTAACCATTTATATAATTAGTCAAATCAGATCGGCCTTTCCTTTGTGAACAATATGTATTTAATATAAATAGCCTACACAAGCAGTCAAACGTTTGGAATAATTAAGATTTTTTAAACTTTTTTTTTTACGTAGTCTCTCATGCTAACCAAAGCTGCATTTGTTTGTTCAGAAATATAGTAAAACAGTAATATTGTGAGTATTACTAATTTAAAATAAAGGTTTTCTATATATTTGAAGATATTTTAAGATATAATTTATGCCTGTTATGGCAAAGCTGGATTGCGAGCATCATTACTCCAGTCTTCAGTGTCACATGATCCTTCAGAAATCACTCCAACTAGTCAAATAATATATTTTCTAAATCTTCATGACAATTTCCTACTGTAAAATGTTAACTTTTAATGCATTGAAAGCTCGCCTGGTTTCTGTGCAACTCTCCCAGTTCAAAACGAGGAAGCACAAGTAGGATAGAAACGCCAGCGCTGATGATCGTGTTGCGCATGCGCGACACCGCTCTAAAACTACATCTAAAACTCTAAAACTCGCTGCTGTGTGGCTCCGCCTCCCGGTCGACGTCACTCGCGGCCACGCCCCCTGCGAGAGCACAGATTCCATAAATCCTGAAGAGCGCCTTTACTACTGTATGTGAGACGCACCGTTTACAAACATGCGCTGCAAGATGAGTTATTGCCTGCCGTACTCCCCTGGATCCTCTCCTACATACTCTGGGAGGTTATTATCATACAGAGCACGATGCAGGTAAACGTTATACATTTACAGCAGGATTACAACGCGATGCTTTTTATTAACTCTCGAGTTGTTGCTTTGTCGCCTGATGTGCTTGTGCTTCGGGAGGCTTTTCTGAAAAGACGCTGCTTTTCTCAGTTATGAATCTGTGTTGTAAACACAGTTGTGTTAAATGTGGGTTTATGTGATATTAGATTTGTGAATGAATGTTGGGTTGTATTGCGAAATGAGCTTGTAAAGACATGCATGTCACGTACGCAGCGTCTCAGTAGCGCGAATGAACACGAATACAACTAAACACTTGTAGTGTACTTTACAGGTTGTACGTTTAATACTAAAACACTAATGCATGCAAGGTGTTTATTAAGCGAAGTATAATTATTTATGATTAGTTTGCGTTAAAGCCTCGGTTGTTTTGATCGTACGCTAGAAATCTAAGCCGCGTTATTGCGCAACGAGTCGTAAAACTCAACTCGAGGCGTTTAAAAAAAGATTTACTGTTTAACTTGTCGTAAAAACGCAGTGTTCGTGGCACAAAATGCGTCCTGACGCGCGTTTATATTGATGGTGAGCAAGAACGCGTTCGGTGTGAACGGCCACTAACAGTAGCCTATTAAAGACGTCTACTTTTTTCTTCTGTTTTTGTTTATAATGGATAAATGCACTTGATATTTAGCTCTGTCTGTTGGTAGTTTTGTTTTAAACGTTTGTACTTTGCAATAGTATTATACCTTCATAACTTAATTATTTATGCACAAGTTCTGAATATATTTCCTAATGCGTAATGGATTACTTGACGGGTTGTTTTGAAAGTGGAGTATGCGCATGCCTCATTTCTATCTTATCTCGGAGCTCTCAACACGTGTATGATTTTACATGATATGTGCTGATAAGCATAACAAGGAAATGTCATCTAAATTCACCATTGTGAAGTGTTGCACACTGATAGTTGGAAGTGTGATTCAGCCGAGATTATGTAAGGTGCTTGACAGGACTTGCATATTCCTTAGAAGAGATCTCAGTGTAAACTCTTTGTTTTCTTTCTGCAGTGCCTCTGGCGCCAGTGTTGTGGCCATTGATAACAAAATAGAGCAAGCTATGGTGAGTATTTTAATGGTTTCTTTAAAAAAAAAAATACATTTCTGAATTTAAAATAATTTAGATATTTTACTTGGGACATAAAGGAAAGAACCATTAAGGTTATGCAATTGTTTAATGCATGTTCTGCAAGACCGCCCCTTTCCATTAAACATATTTTATTGGAATGTCCCGGTTTTAATGCAAGTACAAAACTTTTTTTTTTTATTTTTTATTTTTTTTTAGAAGTACGCTCACTCAGGGACTTTAGTACGATTTTACCAGAAAAGATTTTAGAATTTTTATCATATGTTAATTATTATTGTATAATTTTAACTGCTGCATTTTTGTGTTTGCTTGGTTTTTATTTTGTGTTTATGTAACTCTATTGAATCATCCCGACTCAGTTTTTGCCATGATGATAGCCTTAGATGCTGACAAGGCATTAAAATAAATAACTATGCAAGTGTCTAAATAAAACATTCTTGAAAAGAAAAGCTTGTTAAGTAGTTTGTTACTATTAAAAAAAACTTTTTGCCTGCAGAATCAGTCATTTTATGACAAGGGAAGGATATTTTTCGGTTGTAAAATTGAATATGGTGTGACTCCACCACAATATAATGGTATTTATAAATTAATAATTCATGATATTTGTAAACAATACTTTTTGAAAACCTAATAATAATGATTAAGATGTGCAAAACGTTTTACTATCCATTTATTTATTTATTTGATTGATTGTTATACCACATGACATTTTTGGAGTCATTAAATTAAATTTTTAAAATCCATATAAAGCCAGAATAAATATAAAGAGTGCATTTCTAATAACAAACTCAATGTAATCAATCCCAATGTTGGGAGATAAAGTTTTATAGAAATATTTTTCAGGTTGATGGGACCAGATTGATTTGCTAATTCTAGTTTTTATTATTAGGAGAAGATCCACCAACATATTGTTTTTGTCAAAATGCCTTATCCCTGAAACATGTTTTATTAGATAGTAGGGCTGGGTTTTGACACAAATTTCATGATTCGATTCTCATTCACAAGCTTTCGATTCGATCCAATATTGATTATTTACTTTTTGAAAACCTAATAATAATGATTAAGATGTGCAAAACGTTTTACTATCCATTTATTTATTTATTTGCTTGATTGTTATACCACATGACATTTTTGGAGTCATTAAATTAAATTTTTAAAATCCATATAAAGCCAGAATAAATATAAAGAGTGCATTTCTAATAACAAACTCAATGTAATCAATCCCAATGTTGGGAGATAAAGTTTTATAGAAATATTTTTCAGGTTGATGGGACCAGATTGATTTGCTAATTCTAGTTTTTATTATTAGGAGAAGATCCACCAACATATTGTTTTTGTCAAAATGCCTTATCCCTGAAACATGTTTTATTAGATAGTAGGGCTGGGTTTTGACACAAATTTCATGATTCGATTCTCATTCACAAGCTTTCGATTCGATCCAATATTGATTATTTTGGATATGCTATATATCAGGTACAGTACATGCCAAATTTTCTCAAGGAAAACAAATCTCTCAACTAATGCTGTAAAATATACACGAGAGTCAGTTGGTACTACATTACTATAATATTGAAGGTTATAATTTACTGATTTGTTAAAATTACACTTAATGAAGTTTTTAAAATAAAGTTACAATTACATAATATTTCTACTTCAGTTCGTTTTTTTAATATAAACATAATGGTGGCTGTCGATGGATTTATTCAAACATAAATGAAACATTGAAGAACAGTAAAATGTATAATGAATATGTTATTTGGTGCATATATTAAGCAACATGCCCCTCTCTACAGTTTATTTTTCTATCTGACTAATGAGTTCTTGGTCACTGAATCTGTTTTTCTGAGGTAAATGTGACGTTACGTGACATTGTTTACAAGCCGTTATATTGACGTCTTTGCGCGGCTGAAACACAGATTGAGCGATTACATGAGACAGATACGGATTGTAAAGTTGTACTCATTCTTTTAACTTACCTTCGGATGTTTAGTCATGTTTATTTTGTGCTGAAGCTGGTATTAATGTGGAGGAGACGATCAGTTCACTGAGGCGCTACAGCGATCTGTCACTCCACATTAAACAGCGCCAAAACTGCATTTATTGTTTGAATATTGCAATACAATGGACAGAATTTGAAATCTGATACATTGTTTCATATTAAAAGCACCAAAGCACAATACTTATTGAGATTTATTGGATGGGAAGTGCCCTTCAGTGTTCCGTCCATTAACTGAAAACAGGCGAGACTAATCGATTCTTGGGATTTAAGAATCAATATCGTTCCGTAAAAAAGAGAATCTATTAATATCGAGAAATCTATATTTTTTACCCAGCCCTATTAGATCGTGCTGGTAAGCTAAGCCAAATATAATTTTAGAGTTTTAAGCAAAAATGCGTCTGATATAATTCACTATAAAATTTCCTCGCAATAAAAATAGCCACAGAAGCTGGCATGACGTAAAAAAATAATGAAACGTTTGACTGACCACCGTTGTGCTCTCCTCAGGATCTTGTGAAAAGCCATTTAATGTACGCCGTGCGCGAGGAAGTGGAGGTCTTGAAGGAGCAGATCAAGGAGCTCTATGAGAGGAACTCGCTTCTGGAGAGGGAGAACGCAGTATTAAAATCTCTGGCCAACACTGAGCAGCTGACCCAGCTCAACAACCTCGGCAGCACTTCACCCCAACAGACGGCGGTCAACGCCATCCTACAGGAAGGAAGCAAACTCGTGGCCTTGCCCCCGCAACCCAACGTGTCCACAGCGTGAAGAACAACAAAAAAATGACAATCTGCAAAGGAGGTTTTGGTTTGCCACTTGCAGAGAGCCATGCTTCGTTATACGCGCTGCTTGGCTTTCCCAGTATTAGACAATCATTTTGGGAGAAGCAGACTTGGCTCCATGACGGGTGCGGTAGCTTTCTGTGGGTATGGGCTGCTGGCAGGCGCGGGCGAAAGAGTTCAGTAGATTTAGCAGGAAGCTTCATGTGTATAGATTGTAAAGTATTAAAGTATGTTGTACAGGTGAGCAGCAGTTATCAAGTATTTTCCTTTCGGATTTAATTAAGTATACTTGCTATACTTTCCCTAAGTACTTAAATTCTGATTTCCAATTCTGATACATTTTGTATTTTAGGAGCTGTGAATTAGTTCGTACGACATATTTGTAACCAAAGAAGAAAAGCTGTATTTGTTTTGTAACGCACATTTTCTTGTTGCTTTTTTTTTTTTTTTTTTTTTTCGTCATTGAATGCAGAAAGAATGTAATGTCTTTGGTT
>NW_015656602.1:144776-147016 GCF_001515625.1 Sinocyclocheilus rhinocerous
CGTCACCTTTTGTTTCTGATTAGCTTGTGCTGCATGATCTATCATGACTATTTTCTTACCTCATGTTTTTTATTCGTCATAATTTAAGCAGTCTGTGAACGATGTTTGATTATGGATGGTGAAGGGTGATTTTTGGAGTTAAAAACGCAGTAACGTAAAAAAAAATTTGTTTTCATTTGCATGGTGTTAAAAAACGTGATATACAGACAAATGTTTATTTCATTGCAGAAAATGTACAAAATAAATGCCGATTTATATTTCCAGGTGTAGTTCACACTGATTACTTTCAAAGAATAATCAAATAATCATCGTAATGAAATCAAAGCTGCAAAAGTGTTCACAGATGTCATTTATGTATTGGGCATGTCCTCTGTTTTCAGTGTCTTTTGTGCCTCTTGTACTATAGATGCAGCGATCTGGTTTATTTTTTGCCCAGTTTGAGCCAAACAGAAATATCGTACAATCACTGTACATCAGTCTGAGCTTTTTAGGTTTGCTTGTTTTTCTTCTTTTTTTGTTGTTGACGGAAATGTAGTATACAAGCAAAATGCATTGTACTTGATCACTGAGCCTTTGAGAATATCTTAAAAATACCCTTGTAATGTGCTGTTTTGAAAAAGTTTAGTTTTCTGTCAGAAATAAATTGCTGTTCCATCGAGAACTAAAGCATTTTAAATGTGTTGCTATATTATTGTGCATAACTCTCACAACAAACATATAGCACTGTATATATTAACTGACATGAATTACTGACTTTTTAAAGATGAGTTACACACACACTTAGCTACTTAAATGTGGACATACTATAGACTCTAATAAGACAATAGTGTCATTACCTTTACGAAAATTAACCATTTTTACCATAAATAAAATACTATAGTTATAACCACAAATTAACCATGCTTTTGCTACACTAACCATAGTTTAACCATGGTATTTATAGTAAAACAAATGGTAATCAATACGCCAAAAAAAACACGGTCACTACACTTTTACTACAATAAAACCATGGTTAATATCCCTAAGGTTCAATACGGCTCAACAAGAGTGTGAATGTTGCAAAGTTCATCAGTTATGAAGCGAACTGAACTCTACTCAGCTGTAAAGCAGCTCTACAGAATATAACCGAGCCATTATTAAGCTCAAATCAGTTCAGTGTTGATTCATTCAGTTCAAAAACAGTGCCAACCCTGTTGAAAAAAAACAGCATTTGCTGGTTAGGTATGTTTTGACGCTGGGATGCTGGTTTAAGCTGGTCCTTTGCTGGTTTATGCTGGTCCTTTGCTGAAGATTTATTTTCACAGCCTTCTTTGAGATATATATATATATATAATATAATATAATAAATAATTATATAAAATATATTATAATTATAGTAATATAATTAATAAAATATAAAAAAATGCAACAAATTAAATATACCAAATAAAAAGACTAAATTGTTCATAAATATTTAAATACATGAAATAATGAATAATTAAAATAAATGAAATACAATAAATGAAATAAATGCAAAATAAATGAAATATATAAAATAACCACGGTACAGTAGTTGGTGATTTTCAGTCTTTATAAATTACTTAATATTTCATCTAATTTATCAAAACATATATTATTGGGGCATTAATACGTACTGCACTGTAATGTAGGAATGACCAATAGGCTATAGTGCTTCTGCTTTGATATGATAAAATCCTGCGTTTCACTTTTATTTTAGAAAATAACCTGCTTCCGCTATTTGAGGAACGCGCTTCCGGTCAGATCGCGCGTTATCTCTGCCTTCACGCTCGTCTGTCTTGTTATGGTGCGGGACGCCCAGTGGAAACCCCTTCAGCCTGTCAGGAGAGTGTCTGTGTTTCAGTCGGATCTGAGCTCTGGATCGAGCAGTTACCCGGGCTGGAGATGGAGATATCCCTGGAGGCGGAAGATGGAGAGCGCAGGTAAATACAAAACACGCCCGTACACAGCAGTCCTGAGTTTGACAGCCAGCCCCTCAGCTTTAGTTTGGGGGATTATTGCGGCTCTATCACACAGTTTTAGCACCTCATACTTTTGTACATATCTATTTAAGAACATTTAAATGATATATAGACACTAACCATCTTGTTTGCTAAGACGGTTATCGACTGCAGCTTTCATATGGAGCTAGCCGGCTAGTGCATTTGTACATCCTACTATGGTAAAGAATTCGCTAATTAATATTAATTACGTCATGGGACGCGTTCCCATCAAAGCGTATC
>NW_015656602.1:147365-148719 GCF_001515625.1 Sinocyclocheilus rhinocerous
TTAAACCAGCAAAGGACCAGTTTAAACCAGCAAAGGACCAGCATAAACCAGCAAAGGACCAGTTTAAACCAGCAAAGGACCAGCATAAACCAGCAAAGGACCAGCTTAAACCAGCAAAGTACCAGCATAAACCAGCAAAGGACCAGCTTAAACCAGCAAAGTACCAGCATAAACCAGCAAAGGACCAGCATAAACCAGCAAAGGACCAGCTTAAACCATCATCCCAGCGTCAAAACATACCTAACCAGCATATGCTGGTTTTTTCAACAGGGAAGTCCGTCAGTGAGTTACATAAAAGCAGTTTGTAAAGGTTAGGAGTCATTAAACAGATAATTGTAATTTTTAGTAAAAATGTGTTATTGTTTACTGTCATTTAAAAAAACGTGTATGTCTATTAGATCAGGAGTTTTCACACTTGATATGCCAAAAGAACTGAGTGGGGGGAAAAGGCTTTACAAAATAGGGGATACGTGTTCACTGAAGTTATTAATTAAATATCTAATTAAACGATCTTTTAGGGTTTTTTAGCATTAAGCAGCACTGCTGCCATCTACTGGTCATTTATGTCAATTAGGTCTAAAAACCAAATTACAAAAGAAACCTATAGTTTTAATTACTTTTACTTTTTACTTTTAATTACTATTTTTTAATCTTATATTATATTATATTATATATTATAATGATGTTGTGGCTGGTTGCCATAGCAAAATATAGGCTACCATACCTTCACAAGTTAAATGGAAATATGCTGCCCTTGGCTCTAACTGTAAATGCAAAAAGCCTTAAAATGTCTTAATTTCCCTGTGCCTGTAACAAGCTGCTGAGTGGCTCGTGGAGATCATCTGTAGTTCAGTGACTGTTCCTGAAGTTACTGATAGAACAGGTTTACTGCCGTTTATAAAATATTGTAGTTGATCAGCGCCACCGTGTGGCCACGACGTGTAAGGTCCCCAAATGAAGCTGAGAAGAGTTATAGGCGTGTCTTCTTCTCGTCGTTTAGATCGGTTGTCATTACAGCAGACTTTAAAAACACAGATTGAAAAATGTGGGGCAGTTTCAAAGATCCAAAATAAATGAAATACACCAAATAAAAAAAACAAACTGTTCATAGATATTTCGTTTTAAATACAATTTAAATTTAATTAGTAATTAAAATAAATGAAACCCAATAAATAAAATGTAAAAATAAATGTAAAAAATGAAATATACCAAATAAATAATAACGTACTTTTTCATGAATGTTTTGTTTTAAATACAATTTAAATGTAATTAATAATTAAAATAAACGTAATATAATAATTTATGCATTTAATTAATAATTATATATTATAATATATATATATATATATATATA
>NW_015656602.1:149033-153302 GCF_001515625.1 Sinocyclocheilus rhinocerous
TCCAACGTGTATTTGAGAAAAACATTTATTTCATAATGAGATTTTCCCCCATTTTCAATCATTTTAGTTCAATGAAAGGTTAGATTTTGTGAATTATTTTTTTAAAATAAAAGAACAAAACTATTAACAATGCAGATTTATTTTCACAGCCTTCTTTGAGATATATATATATATATAATATAATATAATAAATAATTATATAAAATATATTATAATTATAGTAATATAATTAATAAAATATAAAAAAATGCAACAAATTAAATATACCAAATAAAAAGACTAAATTGTTCATAAATATTTAAATACATGAAATAATGAATAATTAAAATAAATGAAATACAATAAATGAAATAAATGCAAAATAAATGAAATATATAAAATAACCACGGTACAGTAGTTGGTGATTTTCAGTCTTTATAAATTACTTAATATTTCATCTAATTTATCAAAACATATATTATTGGGGCATTAATACGTACTGCACTGTAATGTAGGAATGACCAATAGGCTATAGTGCTTCTGCTTTGATATGATAAAATCCTGCGTTTCACTTTTATTTTAGAAAATAACCTGCTTCCGCTATTTGAGGAACGCGCTTCCGGTCAGATCGCGCGTTATCTCTGCCTTCACGCTCGTCTGTCTTGTTATGGTGCGGGACGCCCAGTGGAAACCCCTTCAGCCTGTCAGGAGAGTGTCTGTGTTTCAGTCGGATCTGAGCTCTGGATCGAGCAGTTACCCGGGCTGGAGATGGAGATATCCCTGGAGGCGGAAGATGGAGAGCGCAGGTAAATACAAAACACGCCCGTACACAGCAGTCCTGAGTTTGACAGCCAGCCCCTCAGCTTTAGTTTGGGGGATTATTGCGGCTCTATCACACAGTTTTAGCACCTCATACTTTTGTACATATCTATTTAAGAACATTTAAATGATATATAGACACTAACCATCTTGTTTGCTAAGACGGTTATCGACTGCAGCTTTCATATGGAGCTAGCCGGCTAGTGCATTTGTACATCCTACTATGGTAAAGAATTCGCTAATTAATATTAATTACGTCATGGGACGCGTTCCCATCAAAGCGTATCATTCGATTGGCCGAGCTGTAGATATTAATATGTAAGCAGGAGAATCAACCAATAGGAGACTCGGCGCTAACGGAAGCGTTCAGTTGCTTAATGAATATTCATGAGCTTCTCCCTCGTCATAGTGGGATTCAGCGTCGTCTGTTCCAGCAGCAGCTTTCATCCGCAGATCAACAGACTTACAGCAGATCACACCAGTCTAGGCGTGTCTTCTTCTCGTCGTTTAGATCGGTTGTCATTACAGCAGACTTTAAAAACACAGATTGAAAAATGTGGGGCAGTTTCAAAGATCCAAAATAAATGAAATACACCAAATAAAAAAAACAAACTGTTCATAGATATTTCGTTTTAAATACAATTTAAATTTAATTAGTAATTAAAATAAATGAAACCCAATAAATAAAATGTAAAAATAAATGTAAAAAATGAAATATACCAAATAAATAATAACGTACTTTTTCATGAATGTTTTGTTTTAAATACAATTTAAATGTAATTAATAATTAAAATAAACGTAATATAATAATTTATGCATTTAATTAATAATTATATATTATAATATATATATATATATATATATATTGTTATGGTGCGGGACGCCCAGTGGAAACCCCTTCAGCCTGTCAGGAGAGTGTCTGTGTTTCAGTCGGATCTGAGCTCTGGATCGAGCAGTTACCCGGGCTGGAGATGGAGATATCCCTGGAGGCGGAAGATGGAGAGCGCAGGTAAATACAAAACACGCCCGTACACAGCAGTCCTGAGTTTGACAGCCAGCCCCTCAGCTTTAGTTTGGGGGATTATTGCGGCTCTATCACACAGTTTTAGCACCTCATACTTTTGTACATATCTATTTAAGAACATTTAAATGATATATAGACACTAACCATCTTGTTTGCTAAGACGGTTATCGACTGCAGCTTTCATATGGAGCTAGCCGGCTAGTGCATTTGTACATCCTACTATGGTAAAGAATTCGCTAATTAATATTAATTACGTCATGGGACGCGTTCCCATCAAAGCGTATCTTTCGATTGGCCGAACTGTAGATATTAATATGTAAGCAGGAGAATCAACCAATAGGAGTCTCGGCGCTCACGGAAGCGTTCAGTTGCTTAATGAATATTCATGAGCTTCTCCCTCGTCATAGTGGGATTCAGCGTCGTCTGTTCCAGCAGCAGCTTTCATCCGCAGATCAACAGACTTACAGCAGATCACACCAGTCTTGGGACGCGCTCGCATTTCGCTGTTAAACAGCAGAGACGTAAGCGCGGAGTTTCATTTTAAGCCGTTAATTTGCTCGCGTAAAACGCCACAACAGAAACTCGCGTTATTATGACTCATAACTGCGCGGTTTTGCGGTCTGCTGAAGCCTGAAACATTTAAAGAAGCACACTTTAGCATGCTAGTAGTAGCGTTAGTATGTATTACACTTCAAAACTGTATTTAAATGTAAACTTCATGTCATGTTTTGAGCTCAATGGAATGTAATGGCCGATTTAAGTATTGTTCGGTAGTAATCAGGATTACATAATCAGATTACACTAAATTAAGTACTTGTAATCAGATTATATTATGTTTTAAAATGTTCATAATCAGATTACAGTTATTTTTATGGATTATAAGATTGCATCCTATTCACACAGTGGCAGTAAATTATTCATACCCCAGTTTTTCTTTTTGTTTTACATTTTTCTAATATATATGAGACTAATAAATACACAAGTTCGATGCATAGCTGTCAAATGCAATGTCTTCATCATATCCAGGCAGTGACCGTCACTAATTATTAATAGTGAAAGCCCGGACAAAAGTATTTCAAACCTAGAAGACTTGTAATGCAATGTTTTCATGTTTCTTAATGTTTCTTCATGTAATGTAAACTTTTTTGGTTAAAATCCTTTGAGATTTCAGTAATTTAACAACATATTTGCATGCTCTTGCTTCTCTGATGTGTTGGTCACATTGACAAATTTTAATTCTTTTTTTTTTTACATTATTTGTCAGTTTGATTTGACATTTTTATGTTAGCTTTTCATCAACACCTTACTGTTTTTGCACAATCCTCAATTTGGGAAACCCTCATGTAATGTAACGTTTAATGCATTTCGTGATCTTGATAACATGGTACACAATAATCCCATTCAAGTCTTTTTTATATATGAGTTAGGTCAAACGTAGTCAAAAAGTAGTCAGACTACATAACCTAATATGTGTAATCCAATAAGCACATATTTTTATGTAATTTCATAAATACTTCTATTGTCCTTGAAATATGGTTAAAGTCCTTCTCAATGTACTGACGAGCATTTATGGTAATCTAAAATGCTTTAATATAATTTCTCTAGAAACTTGTATGTCATGTTTTTCAGTATAGTTTTGATTACACATTTGTAGTAGGGCTGCACAATTAATCGAATTTCTAATCGTGATTACAATTACGGATGCCACAATTACGTAATCGTTCAAAGTCCACTTATGTTATTCTGAGTGCTTAAGATGCGTTTTTTCTTTCTACAGGTCATCTTAAGGGCTTTTCCATTGTTTTAGTTTTAGTTTTAGTATAACATTATACCATTCATATTTTTACTTTTTTTTTTTTATAATTTAAAGAAGAAACCAATCAAATGTATATTTGACATTTGAGGCTTAATACTATAGAAAAGCACTAAAGGTTTTTCAGTTAGAGTGTTTTCAGCTCGTTTATTTTCATATAAAAATACGGCATGCAGTTGCATCAAACAATGGTATAAACATCATTCAATGTAAATTGTGATAATCGTAATTAATAATCGTAATTACAATTTCAAGGGAATAATCGACAATTATGATTTTTGTCATAATCGTGCAGCTCTAATTTGTAGCGATGAAGTTACTATTTAGTTGATTTAAAATGTATAAACTTTTTTGGTAATATTGAATAACAGACTACAGTTAAAATTATAATCAAGTACTTTACATGTGCTTTAGTATGTTAGTCGACGCATCAAAATAAGTACTTCTTTAAAACATGTTTATGAAAACAATGACTTAAAATGTACTTTAATGTAAAATTTAATTTGACTTAAAGTGTATAAAGACACAGTCATGAAAGTGAATTAATATTATATTATTTAAAATTATTAATATTATTTTATGTGATATTATGTAATATATATATATATATATATATATATATATATATATATAA
>NW_015656602.1:153393-162624 GCF_001515625.1 Sinocyclocheilus rhinocerous
TATATATATATATATTACTGTATATTTGTGTGTGTGTTTTAATACTCTAGATTTGAAGTACACTACTAGTTCACATTCAGTACACTTTTTACCCAAAGTGGCACACTATGTATTCTAAATATATTGTAAGAGCAACTGACATATGTTTTCTTTCAGATGGGAACACTGGAAGCTTCTGTCTAATCTGAAGACGACTGTTGAAGGGCTGCTGTTCACCAACAACCCTAACGTGTGGTCCCGCTATGGGGGTCTTCAGCGCCTGCACAAGGACATGAACAACATCCTGGGCCACGGCCTGAAACACGAGCAGGTGTGGAGGAACAAGATAAGAATCTCTCGGTGTTTTCATGAAAGCACCTAGAATATCCTGTGGTACCGGCGGGAATATATCCAAAACAACAGCCTGAGTTACCAGGAACTATTAGACACAAATAGGTTCAGTGGCTAATCAGACGAGGAAGAGTGTTTTAAAGTTGTGTTACTTCTTTGTTTTACTTTCTATATCTAATTGGAGATGAGAAATGGCCTCGGTGGCCTTTCCAACAAAGAAAGTATTGTATTAGTTTATAGATTAATCCCAAAACTTTAAAGGGGTCACGAACTGGCTTTTTAAAATTATTTTATACTGTTGTCTGAGGTCCACTTATGACGTTTGTGTGGTTTTTACATTCAAAAACATCAAAATCAATAAGTAATAGGCTATTTTCTACCCTGGTTTTGAGGCCGGCTTGAGAAACGCTCGGTTTTTATGGGCGAGCCGCATTAGCCGGGTTTCCGTCCAAAGTTGTGAATTTAACTTCTGCGCAAAACTGGAATATCACTTAAAACATTTGCGAACAAGCATCGTTTCCATCCAACAAGTCAAAGAGCACAAAATCGTCACTTCCTGATAAACTGGCACTATAAATCACTGAGAAAAGTAGGAGAATATAATAATTTTCATATATAATAAATTATTTGCGCCTCAGAGCGAGCAGACGAAACAATGAATGCGGTCATTGCTTTCGGAGGTGGATGCTGCTGTTTGGGGAACGCAATTCTGGGAGACGGTTATACAGAAATACTTTGATGACAGACTTTGCTCGTGCATTTCCGAATGACCATAACAACATTTCAGATGCTGTGAATGAGATCGGTCCGCAACCAGCAACCAATTTAGGTCAGGTTTTGCCGTCCCATAGCACAAAGTCACATGACTTTTTTGATGCGCTTGGAGGAATTTTATTCGCAAAATGCATTTCCATCTCCCATTATTCACATTAACCCTTTTTCGTACAAGTCAAAAACCACCTCAAGCGAGCGTAAAAACTTTTTTTATTCGAAATTTGGCGTTTTTACTCGTTTCTCATGCGATACTTCAAAATGCGCTTTAAAATAGGGTGATGAAAACATAGCTATTGAAGACTTGGAAGTAAACGCCCACTGCTATGATTGGATAACAGTTTTTAATGAATCATTTTTAAATAGTTTTTAATTTATTTTTACCAATGAAATACATAAAAATAAAGTTTTCAATTTTTTAATTCAATGTTTACATTTTTTTGTTTAAATTTTACTTCTGACAGTTTTTTTTTTTTACAGCTCAATCAGATGAGCTTCTCCATCATTTTACTTTAATTGTAAAATTTACTAAAAATAATATGATTCATAATTTTAATGTTTCAGATTTTTAGTATTTTTTTATTTATTAGTTATTGCCCTTTGATTGAATGCTTTTTAAAGATTATTTTAATGTCTTCATAACCGTTTTGGCTTGCATGCACAGAAGTGACCAAACACATTTTCAATGTATGAATCATTACACTTTGGTACAAGATCTAATTTGGTTCATTTGTTTTGCAGACCTACTATAAACAAAAAGACTACTGGCGTTTCGTGTGGTGTGTGCGGTATCTCTGTCCACATCTCGCCCGTCATGTAGAACAGGTATTTGTCAATCCAGTGAATATTTACCACCTGAAGCTTGTTTTGACCTCGTCGGTGAGATTTTTGACTTTGTTTTCTCTCTCTTTGCAGTTCAGTCAGCTGGAGCCGGTGTTGAGCAGTGGCGTTCAGTGCTTCGGCGAGGGTTATAAAGCCGAGCGTTGGCTTTTACACAGCCTCCAAGGTCACATCTTATCTGCCCAGCTCAAACCACTGCTGCAGCATAAGACAAACACACAGAAATATTACAATGGTAACTCAGCATCCTCCAAACCTTTGGCACCTTTGCTTACGTATACGTTGTTCCTGGTGGTGTGTGTGTGATAACAGTGTTGGCCGTCCTCTTCTGTAGACGGGGCCTTCCTGTTGAGTGAACCACACGTGTCCGCCATGTTCCAGTGTCTGGAGGCTGTAGAGCAGAATAACCCTCGGCTGCTGGCTCTCATAGACACCGGCAGGGTGAGAAACTGGACCTCCTAGTAGAAGAAGTCTTTAGTTGATTCATACTAGTGAGGGGTTTTCTTCAGTATGATTCTAGAGGATGTGATTAAGCTTAACAAAGAAGATAAATATTTTTCCTGGTCTTTATTGAACGCATTGATCCACACAGTGTTGGAAACTCGTGTCTGAGACCCGGGCTTAAAGGAGTAGTTCAATAGTTTAAAGAAATACTAAAGTTGTAATGAAGTTATAATACTAAAGTACCAAAATTACTAACTGAAATAAAGCTAAAAATGAAAGTAAAAAACTAACAAAAATAACAGCAGCACATAATATTAAAAATAAAAAATAAGCAAATTAAAATGAAAACTAAAAATAAAAAAAATAAAAACTAATTTAAAATATTAATCAGAACTATAAAAAAAGTATATAAATAATGCTAAAATAACACTGGATTTTAGCTATGGAAGCACAATATTAATACCATCACTGGCAAATTTTGTTCTTGCTTTGAAATATTATTTAAACATTGAAAAGCACAGATTTCTTGCATGACTGAAAATCGCATTACCAAGATTTTGCTGGTTACCTTGGTTGGTTTAGTCCCGTCATGGATAAATAAATATGACACTAAAACTGCCAGTAGGTGGCGGCAAGTCCCTGACTTAATGAGTGATTCATTGAATCGTTCATTCAAATGATTCGTTCAAAACAGCTGATTCGTTTAGAAACGAAGCAAGTGATTTATGAATGGATTTGTTCAAAAACAGATTCATTCAGGAACGAAACGCTGCAGTGTTGCTCTGAGACGCACAAATGTTCAGCTCCGGCTTTGTTTGGAACTGTTTTCATTGGCCAAACAGAAAAAAAAAAAACCAGACAATTTTCTGTCTAAAATGTTAACTTCTTGTTTCTTGAACTGTTGCGTAAAGTTAATATCACATTTTCAATTGCGCTCACGTGCTAATGTTTAGGAAAATGGCACTGATGCTTGTGTGATATTACTTAAACTATATCATATCATACAAATATAAAAAACAAAAACCCATACAGGGATGTTTTTTCTTTCATTACTTTAATTATAGGGACATTCTGACTGCGTTCTAATAGGCTTCATCACGCAGTCAATGCTTTTGGACCCTCACAATGTGTTTTTGTTTGTTTTTTGTAAAGTGAGTGACATACTCGATAATGTCAGCTTGCATATTGTTAAAACAACAGTTACGTTATTATCACGGACGATTAATATTGCAAATCCCTAGATTGGCTTGCATTAAAACGGCATGTGACCAGTTAGTGCTGTTTGCTTGCTAACTGATACTTCAGTGATATTATGTTATACTTAATTTAAAAGACTTTTCATTTATAATTCTGGGATTAGGTGATTTTGTTGGGCTGTAGTGTGTAGTCTGGTTTTTGTTTTTGCCCATACGCTCCAAGCATTGCCACACCTGACATGTGCAGCAGTGGCCCTGCATTGTAAAATTAATCTGCTTGGGCAAACTAAAAGAGGTTTTGAATGTCCTCCAATTATTAGGAATTCATTTGTTTGGGTTTATGGAGGCCAAAATCCATAGAAAGCCTTTGTAGTGAGCTGAGAAAGGTTTAATAAAATGAGGCCCTCAGAAATCTTTAGACCAGAAAACAGTTCCCTTCACAGACCTGACCTATTAAATGTGTATTTGTAGGATAATGACGGTCAGTGTTTGTGTTTGTCCATGATCTCATTCACCTGCCCGTTATCTTACTGAACGTCTGTCACAAATTCCTCTCTTCACAGAGCTTTCATTGATCTTTCCAATAAACCTCTTTCCTATCAGATGAGACCATTGACGCGAGATCAATGTATCCAATAAAAAATAAACCGTAGTTTTGAGAAAGAAGCTTTTGCTTTTTCTGCCTCTGCTGGTAGATATCATAACTGCGCCATCTAACTTCAATTCAACATAGTTAAACTGCCAAAATCTTAATAGTTAGTTAGTAACTAGCTAACTAATATCCGTTTTTAAGGGGTAATGGTTTGGTTAGCATAGCCCTTTTAGCTTTTGGTAGACCACACCAGCTTACTTATTTAACTTAGTTAAACTGTTGACATGTTTATAGCTAGTTAGATAGCTAACTAAATAACATCCAGTTTTCCGAGAGGTCATGATTTGACTGGTTAGCGTCATCCTTTTAGCCCCTGCTGGAAGATACCATAACTACACCATCTTACTTCAATCTAACAGTTAAACTGTCAACATGCTTATAGCTAACTAACTAGCTAAATAACATCCAGTTTTTCAAGGGGTGATGGCTTGGCTTGTTAGCATAGCCCTTTTAGCCTCTGCTGGTAGATGCCATAAACACACTTTACCATCTTACTTCAATTTAAGTTAAACTTTCAACATTTGTGTAGCTAGCTAGTTACCTAGCTACATGCAGTTTTTCAAAAGGTCATTGTTTGGCTGGTTAGCGTAGATTATTTAGCCCCTGTTGCAAGATACCATAACTACACCATTTTACTTCAATTTAACATAGTTAAACTGTCAACATGTTTATAGCTAGCTAAATAACATCCAGTTTTCAAAAAGTCTTTGACTAGTGGTTGACTGGTTAGCATAGCTTGTTTAGCCCCTGTTGGTAGATACCATAAACACACTATACCTAGCTAGCTAGTTAACTAGCTACATGCAGTTTTTCAAAAGGTTATTGTTTGGCTGGTTAGCATAGATTATTTAGCCCCTGCCAGAAGATATCATTACTACACCATCTTAATTCAATTTAAGTTAAACTGTCAACATGTGTCTAGCTAGTTAGCTAGCTAACTAACTAACTAACTACATAACATCTAGTTGGACTGGTTAACATAACTTGTTTAGCCCCCTGTTGGTAGATAACATAACTACACCATTTTCAATATAAGTTAGTTAAAATGTCAACATATTAATAGCTAGTTAGCTAGTTAAATAACATCCAGTTTTTCAAAGGGTCATTGTTTGGCTGTTTAGCATTGCCCTTTTAGCCTCTGTTGGTAGATACCATTAATACACCCATCTTCAATTTAAGTTAAACTGTCAACATGTGTCTGGCTAGTTAACTAATTAGTTACATAACATCCAGTTTTTCAAAAGGTCATGGTTTGGCTCGTTAGCAAAGCCCTTTTAGCCTGTGCTGGTAGATATTATAACTACATCATCTTATTTCAATGTAGCCGTGTATTTCTACATGCGGATATGTAAACTCCTTCTGTCTCTTGTGTTTTTCAAGCTTTCACATGTGAAAGAGTCTCCGTTTGGTTTGCTGAAGAGTCAGAGTTTGTGTTTGCTGCCCGGGGCCACAGGAAGTTGGAGGCCTGCGGACAATTCGCAGTCTCAGCGGCTCACCACGTCCCAGAGCTGCCTTACAGAGCTTCCCAACACCCCACTCTCCAAGAGCAGCTCAGGTCAGCAGGTCTCAGAGAACAACAGGCCGCTCTGTGGCTCCATTACCACACTAAATGCTTGCCTTGTTTACACACAAAATGTCTCGGACAGAAAACAGTGCGTTATTTGGTGAGAAAACTGGGGATGGAAGGTGGGCAGTGAGCAATGCCTGCGGTGTAGAAATGTGACCGTTCCTCAGTATCACAGTGCATCTCTTTGTTTGTCTTTAAGATGACGCTCCGTCCAGCAGTACTCAGGGAGCTCCATGGCTCCATAGAGGCAACCGGGACACAGGAGTCCCCCAGATCTCCTTCACTGAGCCTGCCTCACCCGCTCCGCCCGAGATCCGGGATTGTGTGGAAGCGGATCTGGATGACGGCCCGGAGTACCTGGCTATTGGTAATCTGGGGAAGCACAAACGGTGCGACTCGTCCAGCTCCACTCAGAGCAGTGAACACATGGGGACTCAGGGCGACGCCCACACTCCTTCGGCTCCGCCCCCACAGCGCCGCTGCTCCTTCTCAGAGGCTCAGAGAACCACAGGGCGGGGCTCGAGGGGCCACATCCGCTCTCTGTCCGACACCGGCGTCACGCAGAAGCAGAAAAATGGTGCGTACAAACAGTTCTCTAGAACACAAGCCTTGTTCAAAACTAACGAAAAGTAGCGAAACAACATTAACAACACATAACACAATAGTATGTTTTTATTTGTTGTTTTATTAAATCAATCTCTCATTTCCGGTTAAAAATGTTAACCTTTATTAGTGTAAAAGCCTGTTCACGCCAAGGACATTAACTATAAGGATAACGCAAGATAATCATACTAATTGTGTGAGAATAACGACATCCACGCCACAGCTATATCGATAATGGCACAGAGGAATTATATGGTTGAAATCAGTTTCAGAACAAATTTTTTTTTATTATTGAAAGATAAAAACATTGACATCCAATCAGAATCCACCCGACTTTAAAGAGCTTCAGCTCAGTATCTTTAAAAAACCTTTAAACCTACCCATCCCAGACCTTAACAAAATCATACCTCAATAGCAGCAAAAGTGTTGTGCATTAACACAAGCTTTTAATCATTGTATAATTTCTGTTAAAATCATTTGTAGATTTTCAAGTAGAGCATGATCATATGAACTGATAGTTTAATGACATTTGTAAGCATTTTAATTTACTTAAAACAATGATCTCTCAATCATTAGGTAATGTTTAGTAAGTTCATTAGTAAACATTAACAAGCACATTATCTATATATAAATATTTAATATTTCTGAATATATATTAACTAATGATCTGTTAAACATTATATAATGTTTGTTAGTGATTAATGAAGGTTATTATAAAGTGTTACCATTAGTGATCGACCGATATTGATATTTTATAACCGATACCGATACCAATTATTTGCGTGTTTATGTGCCCGATAACCGATATGCAGAACCGATATTTATTTACTGTTATAAAGTAAATAAATGACTGAGTGAAGTAAGTCCATACTTCACTTTGGTTTTTCCTCCTTTCAGTCATCTTAAAAAAAAAAAAAAGTGTTGAAAATTACCAGTCTTTCATGTTAAATTTAATCTTCATATTACAATAAAACATTTTTTTATTTAAAGCATCAGCAGCAACACTAATATTAACAATAAGCAAAATAAATGTAGAAGGTCTAATGTTTTCAAATGGAGAAAATAAATAAATGAAAGGAGTCATATCAACTTCATTTTAAACTACAGTTTTAGTAGGTTTATAAGCTGTTTAATAGGCTAAAGAGTGAAGAATAATTCACTGGATAATGTTAAATAATTCTCTGGAATATTGAAATATAACAAACAAAACATTGTATTTTATTGCATTTCTCAACTGGCATGTCAATGATGAGCAAATATACAACAGAGTGCGAAGTAAATTCAGCGCTTTTATTTCCAACATGCGCTCATTCATGGCTGTATTATTTAATTAATGCAAAGTTACGTCTTTCTCCTCTCCCCTCAGACGCCGTGGTGCAATGGCGATCCTGCGCGCAATTCTCAAAACATCCACAAGATGGCAGCGTTTATCGGTGAATCCGATATTACAAAACCGATATCCGATTATTGTAAAATGCTTAAATATCGGGAAAAATACTGGTAAATCGATATATCGGTCGATCTCTAGTTACCATTTGATTATAACAAAATCAAAATAAATCCTATTTACTTTCTTGATATTTTAAAAACTGCAACATTATATCAAAATGTAAAAAAGCACAAAAACGTTTAGCAATTTTACAAAAATAAAACCACCTTTGTTCATGAATCATTTAGTTTCTGATTGATAAAATCAAATACTGCTCTACTTTTTTATTTTTCTGTCATGTGTTTCACTTAAAAATACATCATATTATGAAAGTCAAATTGTTGTGAATACTTCTTAAATTATCTATAATGTTAACTAGCTTAGATTTTACTAGCTAGATTTTAATTCACAAATATGGCTTTCCCATACACATATGCAAATAAACATGTAAACACCTTGCTTCTAGCTGTTGTACCTCTTGTGCTCTTTGGTCTTGCTGTGGATCAGGGTGATATTTTCTCTGCTTCAACTCTATTCTTTCTCTTTGTCTTCTCTGTATGGAAAGGAGGGAATCACAGGAAAATCACCATTATTATCGAGGACCCCGTCGCAGGTTTGCAGTGCCGTGGTGCTGCATCTCGTCCACCCCTCCATTTCTGTCACCCTTGCATGATTCACTTTTGCCGCTTTTTATTTTGTTTCTCTTTTTTTCTTCAGCTTTCGGCATCGTTTGTCAAGCTGTTGCACAACATTCCTGTCCTGTTCCATTCCGCTAGGTTCTTATTTCTATGTAGAGAAATTTTACACAGTTGTGCCTGGAAAGTTTTGAACATTTAATTTTCTTAGTTTCCTTTAAAAAAAATTTTTTCTGTCTTTCCTTTTTTTTTGGCCATTGTTTTATCAGTTATAAACATTCAACCACTATATGTTGTGTGGATCTACATTTTCATCAGTGTTTATCATGGATCAGATCCTGCAATCAGGAAGAAGCTAGGGATGCTCATTTTAACCGGTTAACCGTTAACCGACCGTAAGAATTTGGACCGATTAATGCAGTCAGTTAAACGGTTTCAAAAGTCATGTATTTATTTTTTTCAGTAATTTATCAAAATATTTTAAAAGGTTTGCTGCATGGTTAAAATAGCCTACGCTACGCGTATAAAAAAAAAAAGCGTTTTTTAGAGAGAAAAAAACATGTCGTGTATAAGTAGCATTTTATTAGGCTATTTCATTCAGAAATAGGCCTAATGCCGACGCGAAATGTTTACAAACATTATAATAAACACTGTAAACATAGCTAGGCTATTTTAGTTCCCCTCATTCCACAACAAATCCTTTCAATTAACAGTATTTAGAAAAGAACAAGAATTAAAAATATAAGAAGCTATAGCTATATAAA
>NW_015656602.1:163205-217579 GCF_001515625.1 Sinocyclocheilus rhinocerous
CTTAATTTATTATTTAAGTAAAAATATGTTTCTCGTATAGGCCTATTTATTCGTTATATATAGCCTAGCTTTATTATGTTTTTCTCCGCTCGCAGAAGCGCGTTGCAGGTGCATGATGTGATATGATATGAATCCTTATGTTCTGTTGTTTGCTGCGGTTTGCGCATGTAAAATGAATCGCCGGAAAACAAATGTTAGTATTTTAAGGGGTCACAGACACTTATCCTTTATAATTTAATTCAATTCTAATTTAAAATAATCTTGTCGGTTAACAATCATAACACTTAAATATGTAACAGATTTTACATATTTAAACTGAGCAGTGTGTTTTTTTCCATATGTTTGTCTGACTATTTTGTTATGATATTGAACAGGCTGCATTGTCAAGGTAGCAATGCGGCGCTGCCGCAATTGATTGAATTTGTTCCTTCTAACAGTGGAAGCAACTACTCCTTTTAGTCATAAAGATAATTGGAATTGTAAAAGGTTTGCCTTTATTTGTGTACATTCACAATAAAAACAAATCTTTGTGCTTTTGTAAAATAGGCCTAAAGAAAAATAGGATGCAGCTTTCTGCCGTCTTGGGTTTCCTTTCGCGCAGCACAAAAATGAACCGAAACTCTGCATATAGGCTACTTGTTGCACTTCTAATTTAAAATAATCTTGTCGGTTAACAGTTAATAATCGTTTAACGAGCGTCGGTTAGGAGAAATAACCGAGATGAACATCCCTAGAAGAAGCATTAGTTAGCTTCCTTATCCTAATTTTTTATGTGTTTGTGCATAATTTGTATTATATTTTTGTTTATTTCCCAGAATCTGTCGTGGCTACACCAATTTCAAAGAGCTGTGGTCCTTTCTCACCCCAGAGCAGCGACAGCAGCGCCAACAGTTCCCTTTATATGGAGTCTAGTGAGTAAATGCATCTTTCATCTTTCTTTGGGTCAATGGCATGATGCTCTCTATCTATGATTTTATTAAAAAATACATTAAAAATGCAATTCATGCTTACAAAGACCTAAATACACCACTTCTTTGAAGAGCATGTTTTATTTCAAATTTATTTAAAATAAATAAATAAATGTATTTTTTATTTAAAATTTAAATATTTTTTGTGAGCATCAAGTACAAATTTTAGGGTGGTACAAATGTCCGATGTTATGAAGAAAGAATATAGTAAAACTTTTGTCCATCTAATCAAAGTCATGTGGTACAACCAACATGCTGAATCATGCTGAAAAAATTTTTAATATATTAAAATATCAGATAATTTGACCTTTTTATGATGGCAAGATTAGTTCAGGTTGTAAAATGTCTTGTGGTACAACTGTGCTGATATTGTAATGAAGAAAAAAAAAAAAAAAAAAAAAAAAAATTAGTAGTTTGGCACAAACATTTTATATATAAAAAAACCCCTGCTCTACTGCTTATTAATTTAAAAACTTTGTCCATTTAATCAAAGTCATGTGGTGCAACAAAAAAGTAATGTGGTACAACATGCTGAAATATGCAGAAAAATATCTCTTAAAAATATCAAATAATTAGACCTTTTTATGATGGCAAGATTAGTTTGGGTTATAAAGAGTCATGTAGTACAACTGTCCTGATATCATAATGAATAATGAAATTTTTTTTTATTATTCTTTATAAAATATTTAATACTCCTCCACTGCTTATTAATATTTAAAAACTTTTGTCAGTCTAATCAAAGTCATTAAAACAGGTAAATTAAAATATCAGATAATGACCTTTTTATGATGACAAGATCAGTTCTGGTTGTAATATGTCATGTGGTGCGACTCCCAAAAAGCTGATATTTCTTAATTAATAATTTCGGATATTTGTTAAAAAAAATGTTTTACTTAAAGTCCCTGTAAAGTCAATTCTGAGAATTGTTTCTAAATGCATTATAAATGTTACAAATGTATTGCTGAAACACATTACAAAGACTGTGTTCTGTAGTACTGAATAGTGGAGTTAGACCGTTAAACAGTTTTTCACCAATTCTGTGTTCAGGATTTTTTGGGCGGGGCTGAAATCATGACTCGATGACGCACTGGAGCCTTCGATCATGGCCCCTCCCCTAACACTGTAATAACTGTCGATGACGCATCGGAGCCTTCGATCATGGCCCCTCCCCTAACACTGTAATAACTGTCGATGACGCACTGGAGCAAATATGAATGGCTTTGTAAATCCAATTAAGCTGCTAGGAGCATCCATTCAGGCTGTAGCGGTATTTAACAGTTCAAAGGCAGCAGCTTTCCCGCGAGTGGGCGTGGTTTCAGCGCAGACAGTGGACACGCCCCCAGCGTTTGAGAGCAGAGGATACCGCCCATTTTTTTGAGATTTTGATAACTTATTTTATGTATTTAGCGGATTTTTTTTATCATTCAAATTTGGCTTAGTGGTTAATAAGAAATTTTTCTGTGGTGTGACAAACTCAGAACACATACTAAATATTGACTTTACAGGGACTTTAAATATATATTTAAAAACCTTTGTGAAAATAATTATTGAAAATGGTATAAAAGTTTTCCAAAACACTGCAAAACAGTTTCTACATTTCTAACAAGATTTCCTTTTCTTCATCATGGACACTTACATACCTCATTATATCATATTTTTTTAAATAATCATCTTCTTAAACGTGCCTTCACGCTTACAGACAACAGCCAGTACAACAGCGTCCCAGACGGATTGTTCCGCAGACCGTCCGAGGGTCAGAGTCTGATCAGCTACCTCTCTGAGCAGGACTTCGGCAGCTGTGCTGATCTGGAGAAGGCAAGTGCGAACTCCTCACTACGCTCAGCATCTCTCTTATATCTTGTATATGTCATTCATAACTCGCATACATATCCCATCACCGCAGGAAAACGCCCACTTCAGCATCTCTGAGTCTCTGATCGCAGCCATCGAGCTGATGAAGTGTAACATGCGCAGGCCGGTGGAGGAGGCGGAGGAAGAGGGCGACAGCGACACGGAAATCCAGCAGCTCAAACAGAAAATCCGTCTGCGCAGACTGCAGATACGCCGCACGCGGATGAAGCCACCGGCCTCCTCTAGTAATCGTAAGATGAGACGTTTGCGATCGAGGAGAAATCAAATGTAAACAGGATGTATACAGTGTATATCTCTTGCTTTTTTTCCACAGAAATCCCATCTGTGGATAGTGGCGGCTCACGGAGGAGCTCCCAGGATTCCTTTCACCCCTCTGACTCTGGCTCGGATAGAGACGTGGAGGATTTCGAGCTCAAAGGTAGGAGCTCAAGACAGGAAGTGCATCTCTGATTGCGATGACCTCATTCCCGCTTGTGATCGTATAATCATCCTCACGATTGCCCTCATTACCCATAATGCCATGTGAAGAGAAATGTGTTGGCATCCCAATCTCCTGACTGATTTCTAACTGATTATGCTCATTTTTGATTCCTAATTTGTAACTTTGAATCAAGTTTTGCTTGATTTGTTTGTGTTTTAGCAGGAAAGAGCAGAATAGTCATTGCAGGTGTTATTATTCTTAATTCATTGGACTTCAGTACGCAAATCAATTTGAAATCAAAATTAACAGAGTTTACTTTAACACACGTTCATATACAAAAACCTTTAAAAGTGGGTGCAGACGGTGTTCAGGTGGTGAGATGTTAACTCCAGTTCTGGGTGAATAAAGTTTTGTTCATATGGTTAAAAAGCTTGTAATTGACACTTGGAATTGTCACGGGACTGTATTGAAAATGACATTTGCAACACTTTTAACCTTCATAATGTGACATTTCCAAGAATTATTGAAATATTTGGCTAGAAATAATGTATTGTGGGACTTATGGGTAATATATATAAAATGTGTTGCTAAATTTTAATAAAACATAAAACAGTCATATTGTCCAACCAAGAAGTCATTTGGTATAACCAACACACTCAAACACATAAAAACAGTTCCTTAAAAGTTTGGATAATTCGGCTTTTTTATGATGCCAAGATTAGTTCTGGTTGTAAAATGTCATGTGGTGCAACTGTCCTGATATAATGAAGAAAGAATGAAATGTAAAACAAAAAACAAAAAACCTTCATAATATTACATATTTCAAAGAAATATTTGTCTAGAAATAATGTATTTTGATTCTTATAGGTGATATATCTAAAATTTGTCAATAACTTTTTTAATAAAACATAATAATTTTATTTTGTTATTTTTAATAAAACATTTTTAATTGCAAATATTAGTCTAATATAGTCTCAATATTTATGTACCTGCTATAAAATGTATTTTTTGGCTAATGAACAAAATAGAGATATTTGTTCATATTTATTTTTATGCACAATATAGTAACTTATTAATAAAGATCAACATATACCTTCAAATGTTTTTCCTAAAATATTTTCCATATTTTTACAAAATAAAATGCAACACAGATTTTACAGAAATGAATTGTACTTAATAAATCTGTCACTATTTTAGCTCATGAGGTATGTATTTATAACATTTGTAATAGACACACTACCGTTATTAAATTTGTGGTCAGTAGGGTTTTTTAAATATAAAAATGTATAAATTTAAAGTAAAGATATTTATAATGTTACAGGTTTCAGTTTCAAATAAATGCAGCTCTTCTGAACTTTCTATTCATCAAAGAAAACATTTAAAAATCTTACTAAAACGTTTTGATTGGTTGTGTATTTTTTAAATATTTAAAAAATTTAAATATTATAATTTAATATTATTATAATTAAAATATAAACTAAATATAATTTTTGAATAAGGTTCAGTTTTTGCATTGATGGATGGTGGCCAGGACATTTATTAAGAAAGTGAATGTGGCCTGTTTAGATTTCATGTTGTCTTTATACATTGTACGAGACCAGAAACAGGCGTCTGTCTGAGCACACAGTCTGGTCTCTGTCTCTTAGATGGCAGTGATGGTCAGTCCCTGCTGGCGGTGTCTCAGAGCGGCCTGTCCCTGTCACTCGCGTCCCTCTTCTCAGGTACCAGAGACTGACAGAAAGAGGGAAGCCGTGTGTATCGTCTCACAGCCTTTGCTGCTTGATCAGTGATAGATATGATGGTGGGATCAGAGGAGTCAGATGTTTTAGACTCTGTAGCAGTAGTTGGTGGCTGTTCCTGCTTTTTCCTCTGCTTTGCTTGTTCCCCTCACACGTGTCCATCCCATGTGTCAATATGCGTGCCGTATAAAGCTCGTTTGCATGCCGCCGCTTTCTGGCTTTTATTTATTGTATGTGCTAATAAACTGCAACCTTTAACACGGCTTCCTGCATTATGATGGGTGTGTCTCAAAAATTATATATTATTATTATAAGAATGGATTTAATCATGTGCCTTAATCACTTATGTTTAATATTAATCATTAAATCTAAAGATTTCTTATCTTAATGTTTTAATTCATAGTCAGTGCCATGAATCACCTATCTGTCTTTATCAACTTATGTAATATTAGGACACGGGCCATTTGGGAAATAAAACCGATCAACCTTTTGCTTAGTTTTACCCGACATTTAGGCTTTTTTTTTTTAAACATTTTTTTTTACATTGAAACCTTATTTCTATCTTTAGCACACATAAACTATATATATATATATTATTTATACATATATACAGTTCACACACATATATTATGTAAATACAAACTTTTATTTTGGATGCGATTAATCTCCATTAATTGATTTGACATCCCTATTGAAAATGTATTAAAATACAAACCTTCTGTACAGTAGTATGTATCATATACTGAGCATTTACATGCAAATTCACCAATAAGTTAATTTAAATAAAAAATTAGATTATGTAGAATTTAAATTATATATACATATATATATATATACACACAGTATATAACAAATACTTAAAATTATATTATAATTATATATTATTATAACTTTTATTATTAATGATATTAATATTATTAATTTACGTAACATTTCTGCAATTTATTGTATTACACATTTACATAATATTTCATATATCCACAAAATATTTTATAATATTTAATTATTCAGAGTTCTCCAAATATTTTAGGGACGCTAACTGTTGCACAGCCAAGCAAGCAATAATGTAAAAAAGCCAAATAATGTCTTATGTATTGGTCTGTCACTGGTATATAGCTCTTCTTATACAGTAGATCTCATTGGAGAAACCATTAATTGTTTCTTCTTGTGGTTCTCAGATGCAGACATCAAACGCAGTGCGTCCAGCAGCAGATCCTTCCTCAGCTCAGACTCCATGTAAGCACATCTCAAATCTGTCTTTTTATTTGGCCGATCTTTTTGTGGTCATGACGTCCAGTTTTTTGGAGTTCTGAATGGTATCCAGAACTGATTTGGGATCTGCTGAAATGTCTCTCTGCACAGCTGTCCATCCATGTTACAGTCCAACTCAGCAGAGTCGGTGGCGATGGGTCTCCTCAGACAGTTTGAGGGCATGCAGCTGCCCGCCGCCTCAGAGCTCGACTGGCTGGTTCCAGAGCACGACGCCCCTCAAAAAGTACCTTACTCAAATGTCCTTGAATGTCCTTTTATGTGCTTGAATGTCCTTACTCAAATCATTTATATAAATAGAAAACAAAATAGGTCCTAAAATGGAACCCTGGGGAACCCCTTTAGATATATCAAGAAAATCAGATTTGAGATCCTCCACATGAACACACTGAGTCCAGTCTGCTAAATAATATCTAAACCATTTCAACGTCCCTGGTCCAAAACCAGCACTGCTAAGTTTGTTCAGCAGCAATTCATGATCCACTGAATCAAACACTTTGGACTGATCCACAAATAAGGCTGCGCAGTCACAGTGCTGTTTTCTATCCAGGGCACCAGTAAGGTCATTTATCACCACCATAGCAGCAGTAATGGTACTATGACCAGTTCTAAAAGCAGGCTTAATTTAAGGCATCTTTACATAGCCAAGTTAAGGCTGCTCTGTGCCTGCTCAAAATTCAGTGCAAAGACGAAATGCTGCATAAAAGCCAGACTAAATTAAGCCTGCTCTGAACCATCTTAGGCTACAGTTGTATTACAGTTGTATTTGTATCTGTGTAAATGCATTTATGCCACCTCTGAGCAGCATTAAACAGTCTGTGTAAAGACGCCTAATACCACTTCAGAAGTGCTTCTGCGCCAACTTAGCAGTGTAAATTTGACATTAGTCTGGCGTTATGTTTTTACAGTACACTGAATTTTGAGCAGGCACAGAGCCTCCTTGGGGTTGTAAAGATGCCTCAAGTTTTCTGAAATGTTTTGTTACAAATTAAATATGTACTAATTTGCATAGCTTTCCAGAACAAAAATCTGAACACTAGATAAAGCCGGGTTCAAAATTCTTGTTTCATTTTGATGACATATTAGAGTTAAAGGTTTTGGAACATGGATTTCTCTTTTCATGCTTCCATAAATCAGAAAATACTGTCAACAGACAGAAAAAAATACATTTTCACCAGGTAAATTATATATGAACAAACCTCTCTGTAAAAAGCTTCAGAATATAGATGGGAATAAAACCGTAAAATTTGGTGTATGCAAGTGGTGCTAAGTCTTTAAAAGTATGTATTGTAATTCAAATTTACAGATGCAAATAGATCAAGTGTAATAAAATAAACACTTAAATGTTTATTTTTAATGTTTTCTATCCACTAGTCTGAAAGTAGACAAGGAAGCAAAACAGCCCAAAATCTAAAAATGTACAAGTGCATGAAAAAAAAAAAAAAACCTGTACTGTCTTTGGATTTGGATTCTAAGTGAAAATGTCTGAATTTCTGCTGATTTTAAGTATGTTTTTTAAGCTCCTTCCAATACCAGATTCTCTTCCCATTTCACCTGACGATGGCGAACACGCGGACATTTACAAATTACGCATCCGAGTGCGAGGAAATTTGGAGTGGGCTCCTCCTAGACCACAGATCATCTTCAACATTCACTCTCCTCCAAAGTAAGACCATCACCATCAGTATTCAGCTTCATTTCTTTCATTACATGATTCTGTAACTTATATACTGTATGTCTCCATTGATCCTATCAGGAGGAAAGTGGTGGTGGCAAAACAGAACTACCGCTGCGCTGGCTGCGGCATTCGCATTGATCCAGGTACAAAACACATATGCGTAGTACAAATACAACTTGATTTACTTCAAAGTGTGGGTTTACGGTGGTGATTTCTCTTTGTAATAGACTACATCAAGAGGCTGAGGTACTGTGAGTATCTGGGGCGGTACTTTTGCCAGTGCTGTCATGAGAACGCGCAGGCTGTAGTGCCAGGAAAGATCCTCAGGAAGTGGGACTTCAGTAAAAGCTACATCAGCAACTTTTCCAGGGACTTGCTGGCTAAGATTGCAGGAGATCCTCTCTTCAACCTAAACGACATCAACAGCGGCCTTTACAAGAAGGTCAAAGCCCTGGAAACAGTGCGCGTACGTAAAATAGTATAATAATATATAACATGGAATATAAGTAAATAAATATCTAACAATTATATTGTCAAATATATATATATATAACAAATAGTTTTATTTTATTATTATTTATATATTTTTAATTTTATATATATCTCTCTGTATATATAGTTTTTTTTTAAGAGTGTGATATATTAATATTATAAAAGTATATATAATATTTATGTTTATTTAGCAAGTAAACCAGTAAAAGTAACTTTTTTGCTCAGCATGAAGAACACATTAATTTAGTTAGTTTTGACTTTTGGAAAGTATATTGTTCAAAATTAAAAATGTCTATGTATGGCTTTGCTGTAATAGTGTAATAATAAAATACTAATATAATATATTATAAAATATGTAATAAAATGTAATTTATATAAATTACACTACTACACACTACTGTTCAAAAGTTTGGGGTCAGAAAGATTTTTAATTTAATTTTTAAAAATTAATGCTTTTATTCAGTGAAGATGCATTAAATTGATCAAAAGTGACCGTAAAGACATTTATAATGTTACAAAATATTTCTGCTTCAAATAAATGCTGTTCTTTTAAACTTTATATTCATCAAAGAAACATTTAAGCTGCTGAAAATTCAGCTTAGCCATGACTGGAATAAATTCTATTTTAAAATGTACAGAAAAAAAGTTTTAGAATTGTAATAATATTTCACAATATTACTGTATTTACTGTATTTTTTTCTGTATTTTTGAGCAAATACATTTTGAAAGAATACTTGGTGACTTGGGGTTACCTCAAATTTTATAATATAATATAATATAGGCCTGGGCGATAAAACGGTATCGATATTTATCGACGGTACACCTTCTTCGATAACGATATAAAAAATATTCGATATAGCGCACGTGCTATGAGCGCATTCAGCGCATTTTTTTAGACGGACAAATATGACTGCTGCACTCGCGTCTCACACAAGAGATATAGCCATGAAAAGTTAAAACAGTTTGTTTTAAAAAAGGTTATAAAAAATGTCAATAATTATTGATACCGAAAAATATGAAACATTATCGTTGACAAATTTTTTAGCTATATCGCCCAGCCCTAATATAATATAATATAATATAATATAATTAACGTTTGTGTAGGCACATTTTAGTTGTGATTTGTATTGTTTCATTAAGAATGAATTTACTCTTTCTGTTACAGGCATTGAGGGAACAGTTGAACCACATGAAGAATCTCTTAAAAACGTGCCGTTTGGCTAAAGAGTAAGTGTTTTTCCTGCACTTTTTCTTCGAGACAGCACTGAAGAGCATTGCGTCACAAGTCTCCGTTCTGTTGACAGGGTGCTGGATCAGTTTGACACTCTTCCTGGACATCTGACCGAAGACTTTCACCTGTTCTCTCTCAACGACCTCATGGCTGTCCGCAGCGGCAGTCTGGCGCCAAAGCTGCGTGATCTGCTCCGCCTCGGCTCCAGCCACGTCACGGACTGCGTGGTGAGGAACCATCTACACACGATTTGATAGGAGTTACATAACATGGCACTTCTTTAAGTGTCTAAAATGGGGAATTAATATTTCATCTAGATTTGCAAATGATCAGTTTCAGATGATCAGGTTTATTCGTTCTTCTTCTCTTGTTGTTCTCCCACAGCTCTGCCAGGCCAAAGGCTTCATTTGTGAGTTCTGTGGAAATGACAAAGACATTATCTTCCCCTACGAGCTCAGCAAGTGCCTGCGCTGTGAAGGTGAGCCTCTTATTGATTGGTTGATTAATTCATGCATTTATTTATTTAAGCATGTTTGCATTTTTTATGCATTTATTTATACACTTCTGCATTTATGCGTTTATTTATAGTTTATTTCCACATTAATTTCTGCATTTATACATCTGTTTATTTTGCATTTATTAATGCATTTATTTATGTACACATTTATGCTAGTATTTAATATATATACAGTTATATATTTATGGATTTACACATTTTTTTATGCATTTATGGATTTATTTATGTCTTTATTTATACAATTACTTAATTATACATTTATGCATTTATTTATGTACACATTTTTGCATTTATTTATACATTTTTTTTATGCATTGGATTCATTTATGCCTATATACAATTATTTATTCATGGATTTATTTATACATTTATGCATTTATTTTTATTCACATTTTTGTATTTATAGTTTATTTCTGCATGTATTTATGTATTTATACATCTGTTTATTTTTTCATTTATTAATGCATTTATTTATATACACATTTATGCAAGTATTTATACAATTATGTATTTATTAATTTATACATTTATTTATGCCTTTATTTGTACAATTATTTATTCATGGATTTATTTATACATTTATGAATTTATTTATGTACACATTTTGCATTCATTCATACATTTATTTCTATTTTTAGGCATGCATTTATTCATACAATTATTTATTTATATATGTATTTATGTATTGGATTTATTTATGCCTTTATTTATAAAATTATTTATTCATGGATTTATTTATACATTTATGCATTTATTTATGTACACATTTTGCATTTATTCATACATTTATGCAATTATTTCTATTTTTAGGCATGCATTTATTCATACAATTATTTATTTCTGCATTTATTTATATATTTATTTATGTATACATTTATTCATTTTTATAAAATAATTAATCTATTTATGCATTTTGTATGCAGTAAAATTAAATGCATAAATGTATTAATAAATCAATACATAACTAAATGTATAACTTTTTATACATTAATGCATTTGTTTATATGCATTTATTTATGCATTTGTTTATAAATTTATTAAACTAGACCACAATGTACAATGTCTGTACACTCAGTTATCAGAGTCCAAGTACTCAGTCCATGTGTCTTTTTTTCCATGTTGTGGTGGTTGTTTGTAATGGTTGGTCTGTTTTTTGTTGTGCAGATTGTCATGCATGCTATCATAAGACCTGCTTTAAGGGAGGGAAGGCATGTCCTCGCTGTCTGAGACTTGCCGAGAGGAGAAAGCGGATGGCTCGCAAGAACATGGAGGAGCAGGAGGACAGAGAGGCAGACGAGGCCAGCGGGACCTAACACACAATGCCAGTAAGATTTAACCAGAGCACAGCACAACAGTGAATGTAGTGACTGATATTCAGCCAAACGTTTCTTGATTCCCGTCCCAAATAAGCTGCTCTGAAAGTCCTGCTTGTCCATAATGGATTATTAATGCTAAAGAGTTTTATGTGCAAAGAAGACATTTCTGCTTTTAAGGACTACCGCCTTCAAATACAAAATTATATTGTTTTTTTACTATATGCCATGTTTTTGCTTGTTTGTTGCCTCCGTCCTTAAAAATCCAATTTGTTTTAATCAACAGGCTGTCGGGTCCTGTGTCGTAAGCTTTTATGTGTAGGGATTTATGTGTCTTGTTTTTGTCTGTCTGCTTTTTGTTGGTTATATTTAAACGTATAACGCAGGGCTGTCCAAACTCGGTCCTGGAGGGCTGGTGTCCTGCAAAGTTTAGCTCCAACCCTAATTAAACACACCTGAACCAGCTAATCAAGCTCTTACTAGGCATAGAAACTTCCAGTCAGGTGTGTTGAGGCAAGTTGGAGCTAAACTCTGCAGGACACCGGCCCTCCAGAACCGAGTTTGGACACCCCTGGTATAACCTGTTGTGTGCCTCTTTAATGGCTCTTCGTTTGTATCGATGAGAGAACTGAACTGGGCAGCTGAACTCCAGTGGGTTTTGCACAACCTTTGTTTCCCGAGAGGTTTCTAGAAGTGCCAGGTTCCAGCTTACTGTGTTAATGATCAAAGCTACTAAAACAAAAGGCCTCATTCGTGAAATGCGAGTCAAATAAATGTATTAATAATTTGTAAATAAATAAATAAAATTCAATGCAACAATGGACCTCATTTAAGAAAAATAAAAATTTCAAGTAAAACTAATTTTTTATGTAAGTGTCCGTTAACGATTGAATCGTAAATTGTCGTATTGAACTGAATGCAACTATTTTGTACAGAAATTCAATTTGCTTGTTCGTAAAACCGTTTTGGCTTTGCACGTAATTTAGATGTAATTCACGTAATTTATGCACACGTAATTTATGCATAAATTGTTTTGGTTTTGCGAACATTTTAACCAGAAGTGTGTTCTGCTCATTTGTAAAACCATTCTTGCTGAAGTTGCTTTGAAATTTGTTTTGCTCATGTTTCACAAATGAGGCCCAATGTTGGTCTTTATTTGTAAATTTAAAGGCCTTTTTGCTTTAACATTTTGCACCTAGCAAAAAATGGCACTTTGTATATTTTTCTGTTCCTTGTTAGACAAATAATGTCTTGTTGGCTCTTTAATTTGCACTAGTTTGATAAGTTTGTTCAAACAAGAATTGTATTAATGTTTGAGCCAGAACGTCATTTCAACATCTCGCATTCAGTCCAAAATCTTGAACAGTGGCCCATTCTCGTTCAATGGAAAAAGACAGTTGTACCAAAGTGTTACTGTATTAAAAGAGTTTATTATAATGGCAAATTGTATTACATGCATACAGGACCCAAGTTAGTTTGGGTAGTATCTAAATGAAAATATATTCAAGAGCCCATTTGTTTGCTGCTGTGAGTATATATGAAGCAATAACGACTATGTGCTACTCTGCCACAAGCATTAAATGACTTGAATGCACTGACCTTAAGTATATGAGATTGAATGAATGAATGAACAAACTTGATTTTGTATGGTTGCTTATGAGATATAATATTAAGTTTATAACTTTTCATTTGATCCTGCTGACGATGTGTCCACTTGAGCTTATTGTTGTAAAATTACTGAATTGCCTTTTTATTCAGGGGCTTTTGATGCTCTATTTGAGAAAATGTACATATATAATTTCTTATTGTTATGTAAATATATGTAACTGAATTAAAGATATTTAGACTGTCTTATTGTTTTTTAGTCATAATTGTATTGTTGTGTTAGTCAGATCTTTTGGTCTCTACATTAGAGATCGGACGATAATCGGTTTTACCGATATGTTTACCGATATTTGGGCATTTCCCCATAAATCAGATATCGGTTTTGTAATGTCACATCCACCAATAAATGGTTCAGTTCTGCATATCGGTTATCGGCACATAAACATGCAAATAATCGGTATCGGTTATAATAAGGTCACAATAGGTCTTCTTTTTCCCGGTCATGACCTGGCCGGTAGTGATGCGTGGATCGCAGTTATATCCGTGGGTCGGGTAATAAAAAAAGTTAATTCAGATTAATTGTGGGTGGATGAGATGGATCATTAATGATGAAAATATTAACTACATTCTCTAAAATATGAACGCGTTTTAAAATGCATCTTTTTCATAAGGCAGACAGACAGCTGCGCTAAACCACGATCATATTTTGCGCATGTTTTGCGCAGCTTGTCAGTGAACAACGGCTCTGTGTAGTAAATGCTGCTCAATGTGAAAGCACGCACGTTATGGAGATTTACCGCTGATTACAGATCCGGCTTTACTGGCAAGATGCGCATTAAATATCGCATGCGATTTATCGTGCCGCCCTAGTTGTTTTGTCCAGTTTAATTGTGTTTATTGTTGTGTTTTTTGCTATGTCCTACAGTACTTTGTTGTGCTGTAGCCTACAGACAACGATAATACTCTTAATGTCTAGTTATGAACGACAAGGATAAAAGATTTGTAGCTGTTTTTTAGTCGTTTAAAATACATCCTCAATTATTTAATTGTGTCGGCTTGGATGCGGTGTTCATCAAAAATAGACTAGCCACCTACCTTTAGCGAAGCAGCACTGAGAAACGCTTCTGAAACGTGCCGTGGCGCGGCAGATATTAACACGAGCATTGACTAGAGTGGCCGCGATCAGCTCCGGTGGTCGTGTCGGAGCCATAATGTGCCACAGATGTGTGCAGATCAGCTCGAACATAACTGAATCTGCTGTTAAAAATGAACCATCGATTCATCATATTATCATGCAAAACTAAGAATTAGAAAAAAAATTATGTGACAATTGGGTGCGGGTCAGGGCGGAAAATATAGGTGCGGGTGAGTGACGGGTGGATAATTTGTATAAAACAGCAGATTCGGGTGGCGTTTGAGCTGATCCGTGCATCTCTACTGGCCGGGGTTTGTAAATTGCCTAAAATCTCCAGGTTTTGGCTTTGTTTTCCTATTGTTTTCATACTTGTAGAAAGTAATGACTGAAAAGTAGTTTGACCAACAACCAACGTGGCGCGCGAGAAAGCGGGATCTACAGAGAACAGTCAAAGCAGTGCAAATACGCGTACATATAATGTATGAGAGAACGTCAATAACCAGCCAAAACCAGGATATTTTATGGCAATTTAGAAGTCCTGACCAGGACAGGAAAAGAGGACATATGGTCACCCTAATAAAACCGATACAGATTATTTGCATGTTTATATGCTGATAACCGATGTGCATAACTGAACCATTTATTGGTCGTTTAAACACAACAAAACCAATATCTGATCATGGAAAAATGTAAAGAAATCAATATTGGTCAATCTCTACTCACTACATTTCTGCTCTAGTGAACATGGGAAAACAACCAAAAGTCTATATATAAATATTCTGAGATACAGACTTTATACATTTTATAATATATTTTCTGTTAGCCCTGTACTTTTTCTACTGGTTCATCCAAATGCACCACATGCATATGATTACAAGCGCGTATCCGGTGATTATCAACAGGTAAATGCGGAAGAGAAGGAAGTCCAGAATGTAGCCCACATGGCACCACTGGTTCTGTAGATGGTCTTCCTTTCGTAGAATGGACAAATAAGTGTTCATCTCTCTAAGATCCTGACTGATCTGTCTTAGTTCAGGCACATCCAGTGTCATGGTTCCAGATGCTAGGGGACAAAAAAAGCAAGCATTTAGCATCTAAAACAAGGGGTGTCCAATCCTGCTCCTGGAGGACCAAAGTCCTGCTGAGTTTAGCTTCAACCAGGCCCAACACACTTGTCTGGAAGTTTTAGTGAATCTGAAGACATTGATTAGCTACTTCAGGTGTTTAATTAGGGTTAGAGCTAAACTCTGCAGGACACCGGCCCTCCAGGAACAGGTTTGGGCACATTTGATTTGAAAGTTAGCATCAGTTTCTATTCTTGTCTCACCATTAGTGGATGTGTGTTGACTGGACGTTGATTCTGAGGGCTGGATGACCCATGGATTGGTTTCTTGTTTCCCTTCTATCTTGGCTAAAGGGTCTTCAGGGAAATTGTAGCAAATAAGTCGAGCAATGAAGCTCATCACCAGCACCTGAACCCAGTGTGGCACCTCCCTGTATTTCATTGAATTATGGTGGAGAACGCAGGTAATGAGGACCGTCTCCAGTAGACTTATGGTCATGAGTGCCAGACACACTGAGAAATAAATACCTAAGAAGGTGAAACCAAATTTTAGAGATATGATACTTAAATGAGCGTTCACATAATTCATATAATGCCACATAAGTAAATTTGTGAATCTTTTTGGTTAATGCTCTTTCCAAGCTCTCTGGAATGTACAGGTGCATCTCAATAAATTAGAATGTCGTGGAAAAGTTCATTTATTTCAGTAATTCAACTCAAATTGTGAAACTCGTGTATTAAATAAATTCAATGCACACAGACTAATAATATAAAATATAAAATATTTATAATAAAATTTATAATATTTTATAATAATAATAATAGTTAATAATAGATCCGTGAGTGCGGATCATAATTTCCTATAATAATAATAATACTTTTTTTTTTTTTTATGCTCAAACAGCAACATTACAGACTAACTAAAGTGAAAAAGTATAATAGGACCCCTTTAATGAGGAAGAGTTTGAAAATGTGTTGGTGTGCCTTCAGGAACAGGGTTGGAAAACACTGGAGTAATAGTAAAGTAACCTGTTTTACACTCTTGAGTGTTATGACCAATGTTCGTTGTTTGCCGTTCACGCATTGTTTCATACAGGTGTGTTGTGGCTAACTGACCTATTAAAGGTGTCCCATTAGCAGTGCTGGGAAGCAGGTCATTCATAATGAGAAGAAAGACTGTATATCCCAGAATGAGGGTCATTTTGAAAGAGGATCGATCCACACTGTGCGGCGGCAAGTAGAACGACAAGATGTCAATGATCAGGAGGAAGGAGCTGGGGATGATCAGGTTCACCACATACAGTATCGGCTGTCGCTTTATCACCACCTGCAGGATGGAAACAGTAAGACTTGGACTGACATACATTTAGCTTAAAGTGCTGTATGTTTTTTTTATTTTTTTTTATTTTGGAGTATCACCATTTATGTCCATTTAATATCGTCATTTACGGAGCTCCGCTCATGACATTTGGAAGTAAATATGAAAATATATATATGAATATATATATACGTATATGTTAAATATGACATATGACAATATGACATATAACATATATGAAAATATGTTGTGATTCATGGTCAATAAATAAAGAATTAGTTTCTAAGACTTTATTAATAAGAATTAATTTGTTCCCTCTTTTTAATTTGGTTAAATTGTGGCCAGACTTTAATGAAATTAATTTGTACAATGTCGCCACAAATGAATAATTATCTCAGAAATTTTTTTTTTCCTCGCAATTCTGCAAGAAGAGTGAATTGTGGGATAAAAAGATGCAATTACCTTTTTTATTTTTTATCCCGTGGCAGAAATAAATAAAAACTGAATTCAGAGAAAAAAAGACAAAATTGCTGGATAAAAGGTCAGAATTATGAGGGCTAAACTGCAGTTCTAAGAAAAAAATAGTGTCCTTCTTGGGAAAAAGGAAGTAACGGCTGTAAAAGCCTGACTCGCTGTTCGCTAGAGGAACCGTCTCCACGGCTCCCTTTGCAAGCAGACTTTGTACTTCAGACCGGAGAAAGTAAGAATCGTTGTCCTGTACTGAAGTTTGAACAATACTTCTGAAGCGAACTGGAACCTCGTTCTATGGTCTGCAGAACCCAATTTGACACGTCCGGGATGGCTTTCCAAGCCTAGAGCCTGGTGGCAAGTAGTCTGAGTCTGTCGAGTGACAGGTCGCCTCATGGGACGGGAACCTGACATTCGCAGTACTGCTCTTTTAAATAAATAAGTCCACCGGAGTCAAGGAAGTCGGGAGTCAAGGAAGGTGATTTGGTCTGTGTCCTTGATCTTCTTAAAATTGAGCCAAAGGTGGCGCTCAAGTACCACCATGCTGACCATGGCCCCGCTGATTGCCTGCACAATTGCCTTAATAGCCTGCAGAGCCAGGTTGGTTGCTGTGCGCAGCTCCTTAAATAACGGTGGATAAACGGTGATGCAAGAGAGAGTCGTCACCGTTCTGTTAATTATGATTTCATTAATTTTTTTGTGGTGCAGTCGTGGCCAAATGGTTTGAGAGTTGGACTTGTAACCCGTAGGTTGCGGGTTCGAGTCTCAGGTCCAGCAGGAATTGTTGGTGGGGGGAGTGAATAACCAGCGCTCTATTCAGTGCTGAATAAGCCCAGCCCACTAGAGCCGAAATTGTCCTGCTGGGCTTAGAAGGGTGCACAGCCTTGGCCGTTAGTTTAAGGGCAGATGTTGGGCAGAGATGTTTTCTTCAGCACCGTCAACAGATGTGAGGGCGGCAGAATTAGAAGAGTGGACGCACACAGAGTTGCGGGCGCGCCACACCTTTGTAAGTTCATCGTGAACTTCCGGAAAAATGGCACTGGTCTCTGGCGGGAGATTCATTGACGACGGCCCAGCATCATTCGGCATCATTCGTCTAAGCGCTGTGGGCAGGCTCTTCTGGAGCTGGCTAAGCTGAGATTCTCCACAGCCTTGGTGAGGATGCGAATCAGTTCGCTATCCACACCAGCCCGTGATAACTCATTAGGGAGAAGGGTGCCAGGATCCTCTCCGGAGCACGCGCAATCCTCTGAATCTGAAGCTGTCAGTAATATGGAGTCATTCTCCTCTGATCCACCTAAAAAGATCAAACCGCTCATTGCAGACGAGGGGCGCTGATCCTCACGTGCAAAAGACACCGGATCAAAGTGCTGCGGGGAGAGTGAAGCACGCGGGACCTGTGCCGGCATGAAATCACTTGAGCTCGGTTGCTCAGCCCCGTGACTCCACTGTTTTTTCCTCCGAGGCAGCTGGGAGGGGAGAAATGGGAGAGCAAGAATAAGGTGAAGCAGGGCGAGACTCAAGCTCTCGCAATGAGAGGAGTCTCTCTCAGTGAGAGCAGCCTCAGCGTGGGTGTGGCCCAGGCAAGCGGCACACTCTCTGTGCCCGTCTGAAGCGTCACGGCATTTGCAACAACGGCGAGGAAATTTGCTCTTAGAAAATGTGCTTTTTTGATCGCCGGATAGCTGCAGAGGACAAGGCGCTGAAGAGGAGCGCCTTCCCGCTGCCGGGGCTGGTCCACAGTGAGTAGCAGGCTTCAAGCTTCTTGCATCAGAGTCCAGCGAGGAGATGGTCTTCACGCTGAAGGAGAAAGTTCTGATGAATGGCGCTCAGAGCCGACTTATATGGCAGTCGGTGCCACCCCTTTTGGCGGGCTGAAGTCCGTGCAGCTAAACAAATGTGATCAAATCAGACTTCGGTATCAGTAAGCAGGAGTTTATCCCATAAGCATATAACGCAACGGGAGAGACCGTTCGATAGGGAACAGCGTAGCATTTTAGTATGCATTTCTAAACATAGCCTATTATACGACTATTATGCTTTTGTCTCTTTCTTACCCAGAAAGTGATGATGTCCCATTCATCTATTCCAAACTTCAAAATGTTAGTGTCGCCCAAGATATCCACCAGCTCCCACTCTCCACTGGCCTGCAGATAACGCTTCGAGTTTACTGTCATCTCCTTAGAGGACAGGACAGGACTGACACGGACGTCCTTTACTGAAGGGGTTACATGTATTACAGGTGTTAGAATTACACTTAATACACTTGGAATACAAATAGTTTATCTTAGTGTTTTTTTTTTTCATTCCTAGGGCAAAACAGCTTTATTTCAAAAGTCATCTAGTGTGAAAAAACTGACATTCTCTTACTGCCATATGTTGACTTTACATTACTGCATGTGAAAGTCCACAGAAACTAACAGAACATTAAGTGGGTCTTCACAAAACTCAGAAACACATAAAGGGAAAATGCTTTCATGGCAAATATGTGCTGAGGTGGCAGGAAATGAGGAGAGCAATGAAAGAGGAGACGTTACTGGTATGCATGTAGGAGCCGAAGGTGAAAGAGCAGTTCTGTATGTCGAAAGGGAAACTGAAGATTTGTAGGTTACAAGCGCTAACCAGCCTCAACATCCTGTCATAGCGGATGTGGCCTGTGTGGTTCACATACACGTAAGGACAGGCCTGAGATACATCGTCATCCACACTAAAGAGAGGGAGAGAGTTGAAATTGTTATATTTATAATTTTTTTTAATAAAATACTTGTCGCCCACATTATTTTAAAGCTCCTCTAAGACAAAAACAGTCAATTTACAGAATTGGCCTAAGCAAGACGAAAGCAACAGTATTACATAGCTTATATCTAATGCTTTAAATCTTCTGAAGTCATTATTGCTACAGTTTTGTTTGTATGAAAGTCCACAAGTACCGCCCTTTTCAGCTAAAGCCTGTTTACTATATAGATATACAGTATATAACAATAGCTTTACAGAGTGCTGCAGGGATGAGATATTTTTATAAACCAAAACCCGGAAACAAGAATCTAGCACCTCCAAAGTCAATGGGTTTTTGAAGGGGTTTTTGTTTAAATGACTAAAATAAGGTCTGTGGTTAAACACAAGCTCAAGATATATTCACAGTATATTCTACCACATAAAATACATCAGTAAAACCCCCTTGTTATTTTGAAACAAAGCCAAAACCTAGATATTTTAGGCAATATAGAAATCCTGGCCAGGACGCGACCTGGGAAAATGGCACGTATGGTCACCCTAGTGGTAACGTTGAAGTCATGTGACAGTGCTATAGTTCGTTTATACTCTACATTTAGCTTTTTAGTTCTGCTGATTGTATCTAGGCTTCAAAATTAATAAAAGTTGTGTTCATTTGTGAAGATTATCCTGATGAATTCGACCACTCCAGACACATCAACGTGTCCGCCATCTTGTTTTATAAACCAAAACCCGGAAACAAGAATCTAGCACCTCCAAAGTCAATGGGTTTTTGAAGGGGTTTTTGTTTAAATGACTAAAATAAGGTCTGTGGTTAAACACAAGTTCAATATATATTCACAGTATATTCTACCACATAAAATACATCAGTAAAACCCCCTTGTTATTTTGAAAAAGGCCATTTCTAAGTGACTAAATAAGTGGTTAAGTTTCTAAGTGGCTAAATCGAACTACAGATCTTCATCACACATCTACTCAGTAGTCACTTTCAGAGCCTTGTTGTGTTTATCACACTATTTAAACTTTTCTTACACAAACTTTTGGAGAAAATGTTTTTAAATAAAGACTGAAAGACAGAAGCTTAATGGTGTGAAAATTGAAGTCAGTAATGTAATCCTTTACGCATTTTAGGGTTACTTTTGGACTACTTTCTGATTACTTTTAGATTACTTTTCACCTAACTGGTTTATCACTTTATTTAAATAGAATGATTTTGTACTATATTGATATAAAAATACAAAGAGAAAGAAAATATATGCCATTTGTTGTTAGTAACAACATGAAGTGCATTAATTCTCCAGAGCAATAAAAATGTCCCAAACCTCCCCAGTTGAGGGCACTCACAACTCATAAACGATAATGTCAGGAGTCCAGAGATCTTTGACAGGAAGAGATATCTTCGTAATGCCATCACAGGCTTCTGGATCCCAAATGAGGAACTCATGGAACCAGTACTATAACGAAACATGATTGAAGAACAGGATAGCGACATATTCAGGTGATTATTCAAACATCTTTTAGTGTTCATGCACCAAACCTACCAGGCTGAGCCAGAGGAATGTGGTAAGAATTTGTGTTTTTTCATTCTGCAAAACAGAACAAGCATCAAATGTTTAGACACAAGTACAGTTTACACAACCAGAGACATACAGCTGGTCCTGCACTGACTCACCACTCCCAAGATAGCGTAGAGAGTGAAGGAGATGTTGGTTATGGTGGGGCTGCTGAGGTTGACAGAAGGTCTGAAGGACTTCTTGTCAATGACTTCCTGTAGAGAGTCATACGTGGGTCCACTTTGTCCTTCTTCACAGCGAAGCATATTTGCCAGACACGACACTTAACATGACCATAAACCAGGGAAACTAGCTTAGCGGCTTCTTTGATGTCCATTTATTAGCATGTATTAGCATTATGTATTTGCAGTCAGCAAACAAATGCTGCGTTACACAGTATTTTTGTATATAGTCACCCCAAAAAGTATTAAAACAATTTAAAAATGTACAGATATTTCACAAAAAAAAGTTACTCGTCTATGGGGCGTCTTTGATAAAATTATACAAATATTTAGGCTAAGTGTTCAATATAAACACAAAAAGTATTCCAACATTTTTAAATGTATATTGTTTGATCATCCCTAATGGATATTTCTAGCATATTTAACTGAATTAAAAGTATTCTCTTTCTAGTGCACATTGTCAAATCTTATAAATGTACATAAAGCATAACTGAATGTATGCCATATGTATTACAGAAACAATACACATACAGTGGTGTGAAAAAATGTTGGCCCCCTTCCTTATTTCTTATTTTTTTGCATGTTTGTCACACTTTAATGTTTCAGATCATCAAACAAATTTAAATATTAGTAAAAGATAACACAAGTGAACACAACATGCAGTTTTTAAATTAAGGTTTTTATTATTAATGGAAAACAAAATCCAAAACTACATGGCCCTGTGTGAAGAAGTGTTTGCCCCCCTGTTAAAACTGGTTTATCACACCTGAGTTCAATTTCTCTAGCCACACCCAGGCCTGATTACTGCCACACCTGTTCGCAATCAAGAAATCTCTTAAATAGGACCTGCCTGACAAAGTGAAGTAGACCAAAAGATCCTCAAAAACTAGACATCATGCCGAGATCCAAAGAAATACAGAAACAAATGAGAAAGAAAGTAAATGAGATCTATCAGTCTGGAAAAGGTTATAAAGCCATTTCTAAAGCTTTGGGACTCCAGCGAACCACAGTGAGAGCCATTATTCACAAATAACAAAAACATGGAACAGTGGAGAACCTACCCAGGAGTGGCCGGCCGGCCAAAATTACCCCAAGAGCACAGCGACGACTCATCCAAGAGGTCACAAAAGACCCCACAACAACATCCAAAAACTGCAGGCCTCACTTGCCTCAGTTAAGGTCAGTGTTCATGACTCCACCATAAGAAAGAGACTGGGCAAAAATGGTCCAAGTTCCAAGACGAAAACCGCTGCTGAGCAAAAAGAACATAAAGGCTCGTCTCAGTTTTGCCAGAAAACATCTTGATGATCCCCAAGACTTTTGGGAAAATACTCTGTGGACTGACGAGACAAAAGTTGAACTTTTTGGAAGGTGTGTGTCCCATTACGTCTGGCGTAAAAGTAACACTGCATTTCAGAAAAAGAACATCATACCAACAGTAAAATATGGTGGTGGTAGTGTGATGGTCTGGGGCTGTTTTGCTGCTTCAGGACCTGGAAGACTTGCTGTGATAAATGGAACCATGAATTCTGCTGTTTACCAAAAAATCCTGAAGGAGAATGTCCGGCCATCTGTTCGTGACCTCAAGCTGAAGCGAACTTGGGTTCTGCAGCAGGACAATGATCCAAAACACACCAGCAAGTTCACCTCTGAATGGCTGAAGACAAACAAAATGAAGACTTTGGAGTGGCCTAGTCAAAGTCCTGACCTGAATCCTATTGAGATGCTGTGGCATGACCTTAAAAAGGCGGTTTATGCTCGAAAACCCTCCAATGTGGCTGATTTACAACAATTCTGCATAGATGAGTGGACCAAAATTCCTCCACAGCGCTGTAACAGACTCATTGCAAGTTGTCGCAAACGCTTGATTGCAATTGTTGCTGTTAAGGGTGGCCCAACCAGTTATTAGGTTTAGGGGGCAAACACTTTTTCACACAGGGCCATGTAGTTTTGGATTTTGTTTTCCCTTAATAATAAAAACCTTCATTTAAAAACTGCATGTTGTGTTTACTTGTGTTATCTTTGACTAATATTTAAATTTGTTTGATGATCTGAAACATTAAAGTGTGACAAACATGCAAAAAAATAAGAAATCAGGAAGGGGGCCAACACTTTTTCACACCACTGTAACTCTAAAGCCGATCCTGCAACATGGGGTGAGATCAGTTTAAACATTTTAGAAATTTTGCAGCAAAATTTGAAATCACATTACAATTGCAGAAGCTGTAATTACTTGACAAAAGCCTAACAAAGTAAAATACATCACATTATAATTTGATTTGACCAAACAATTATTACGCATATAAATATGTGAATGTTATATCAAAGTTTGGAATGCATAGCACAAAAACAACAGCAACAACAACAATAACAAAACAACCAAAAAATACCTGCTTACAAAAAGACAATTGATTTGTTATAAAGGGTAATTCCGAATCACTGAAGATATTGCATAGTTTTTTTTAACAACGACAAAATTATAACTGACCGAAACATTAAGTCTGTCATCTACATATAAGCTTAATTCATTACCTGTAAGTAGAATGAAAAATGCCAAAAGAAAACGCCAAAGATGTCCCATAATGCTCGGTGTGGATGAGATATCCTTTTCTTTAAAACTGCTCACCGTTTACTTCCACAGGTGAAATCTGATGACTTTTCTGACACTATCGTGTGCAGTTACATGTTGTTTAACACCTTCGGTAACCACTGACCTATCTTATTTTAATAGCTTTGTATCCATTTGGTTGAACTCATTAGTGATCTAGCTTGTTTTTCCATTAGATGAAAAAACATGTTCAGTGCCACACATTTAATTAGAGGAAAGAACACCGGATTCACACTTGAGCTATTATGGCTCTTCAAGACGTTATAAAATCTATTTTAACATTAAATCCTCTTGAAAATATTTCCAGTTGTTTTTATATACCATGGCTAGTTCTATATTTCCACAGACTGGCCTTGATTGTATGGTACGTAACATACTGCATTTTTAAAAGCATTTTCTTGTCATCAAATTAATAACTATCATCAACTATAATTATCAATTTAGAAATGTATTGAACTGTTTATTTCAATACATATATTTAACCACAATAACTTAACTCAATAAATCCTTAAATAACAAACACAAACAAACACCAAAACCAGAAGCAAAGTTTGTGTGATGTTTAAATAATATTTAATTTTTATCTAATAATAGAATATTTGATAATGACAGTGACAAAAGTCATTGCTATTCAAGATACCAAAGCTAAAACAGAAAGTCAGATTCAGTCTACACATTTGCTAAATTTTAATACTTATTTATACAACTTTCTAGAGCTTGAATGTCTATGCAAATTTAAGTATTGGGACACTTAAAGGGATAGGAAAGGGAAATTCTGTCATGATGTACTTTGTTTTTGCTGCCATAAAATCAATGGCTACTGTCAACTATTTGGTTACCAACATTCTTCAAAATATCTTCTTTTGTGTTTGAAACAACTTGTGGATGAGAAAATGATGACAGAAATTTCATTTTTGGTGAACTACCCCATTAAAGCCACTATAAAGTGTATAAAGCTAGAGTATTTTGTTGAAGATCCCTTGCATTACATCATAAATAAATCATGGCCTCATTGACATCATTAGATTTTGATGTCTTCAGTTTACAGAGCAGGTAATAATATATTATGACCTTTTGTCTAGACTGTACAAGTGCAGCCACAGGACCATAATCGTGCTTAAACTCACAATGATAAAGAGAGTATACATTATAAAGAGCACGCGGTCAATGACCTGACCAAACATGATCCATTCATCTGTTCTGTTGTCATTATTGAAGTGCTCTTCAACTTGGTGGCGGATGGCCAATAAATCTTTACTCATCTTCTTCATTTCATCAAGACATTGTTCCCAGACTCTCAGTGGACTTGCACTAACTAGTTCTTTCTTTGGAATATCAGTCATGGCATTATCAGTCATGCTGCTTTTGTAGAAAGTGCTCTCAGATCTGTTTGCTGTAGGCAAGAAACAAGATCACCGCTGGAAAACATCATTTACACCAATGATATGAATTCCGATATCAGGAAAGCACCAATAACTCTATTGCGAAACCATCCTGGAAGATATCTTGGCTGCCAAAAAGAGTCTTACCTTCAAAGTGTTTATCGCAAGATTTCTTCATACAAGCGAGTCGAGCAAGATATTTCAGGACCAGAATCCTGAGCCACTTGGGTAAGGGAGGAAAGTCACGGGAACCACACAGGACATTGGTGATGAGGATAGTCTCAAGGAGACTTGCTACCATCAAGGCCAAGCAGAGAGAGAAAAACACATCTACATCGAGAGAGAAAGATGAGATTGGAGGTGAAGAACGATCACCTACCCTGCTGAAAAGATCAGATTTGAGTCCTGGGCTTCGTTTCCCAAAAGCACTGTAGAGACCATTGATACCATTGATGGCCTACAATGCTTTTGGGAAACGCGGCCCAGGTTAGTTTATGCCAGAAGCTTGAGCAGAAAAACTCAAGCCAGGGGTGCCCAATCCTGTTCATGGAGATCAAACTATCTGCAGACTTCAGTTCCGACCCTAATCGAACACACCTGTCTGTCATCATCAAGTGCTTCTGAAAATCTTAATAAGATGGTTCAGTTGGAAGGTAGATCTCCAGGAACAGGATTGGGTACATTGGACTTAAGCTGATTAACCAGGATGATCTTCATGATACAACTGGTCAGCTCAAGGAGGTCTGTAATATCTTGAGAAAGCTAGCTGTTTCCATTTCAATTCATCTCAAGGATGGCTGTCAATGAAGAAACATGCTCCCAGTGGGTTAAGTTATGACCGGGGTGTCCAGACCTGTTCCTGGAGGGCCAGTGTCCAGCAGAGTTTAGCTCCAACCCATAGACTGTAAAAAAGAAGGATGATGATCTCCACTTTCTTCCACTACAGAAAAGTGGAGCCAGCAGTCTGCGCATTAGTGATTCATTTGGAGCCCGAGTCTGCGCAGTAGTGATCGTGAGGTGGAGCTGCGGTATCGAAGTCTCACCCAAACTCCTGCAGACCCAATCGCAGGCTCACAATCATAACACCACACCCCATTTTTATAGCATCAAATAGCTAATTAAAATGAAACTTATTAGAAAAACAAACAGTTGAACATACATCAGCATAATAAGAACTACCTAAAATGATGGAAACCATCTTTGGGAAAAATTTATTTGAAATGTATTTTGATTTTTTATTTTCGCTAATGTGACATTCGTTTACATAGAGAGGTGGGGTTTATGACCTATACTGCAGCCAGCCACCAGATGGCGATCGAAATGCTTTGGCTTCACATTTCGGGATGTGTGCGGCACACTTGCTCCAACCCAAATTAAACACTCCTGAACCAAAGTAATCAAGGTCTTCAGACTCACTAGATACGTCTAGGCAAGTGTGTTGGAGCTGGTTGGGGTTTAACTCTGCAGAATACTGGACCTCCAGGAGCAGAATTGGACACCCCTGACTTTTGACATATACCAGCCCTAACTGGGCCATGCTAACCAGACAAACTTTGACTGCAAACTTTGGTTTTCTCAAGGAAGTATTGCTGTAAAGGTTGCACCAGCATCCGATTTGGAGACCATCAACTTATGCTGGTGACCATCTGGGACCACTTTTTAGCAGATGCAAAATAAGTGAATAAGAAGGATTGAGAACATACTTATGAGCGGTAAGTTGTTTCCTGTGACAGGCAGCAAGTCGTTCATTAGCAGCAGGAAGACTGTGTAGCCCAAAATCAGGGTCATTTTGAAGGAAGCACGGTCCACGCTTTGAGGAGGCAGCAGGAAGCTGAAGAGATCCAAAGAAAGCAGGAAGCTGCTGGGAATCAGGAGGTTCACGACATACAGCGTAGCTCGACGTCTCAGGACAATCTAAACGAGTGAGAACATTAGTGTTTATCAAGTATAAATCTCATTTCACAATAGAAAAAAGAACACAAAGGGGCGAATTCACTAAGTAGCAGTGCAGCTTTTGTGTGGTATTTCCTACTTGTACTGTATATCCATTTTTATTGCTTTCGCCTTTGTCCTCGTTTTTTTTAAAAATATATTTTCCATCCTCTTCTTTAGCTAATTCTTTAAAAGTAAAGACACAACTGTGAGTGTTTCCACCTAGTGGACCCACAAATTAGTGCAGTTCCTGGCACATGTGCAAATGACAAATTCAGATGCACAATGATTAAAGAGACAGACTTGTAACCCAAAGGTCGCAGGTTCGGTTCTCAGTACCAGCAGGAAATGTAGGTGGGGAGTGAATGAACAGCGCTCTCTTCCAAATTCAGAAACCCACGACTGAGGTGCCCTTGAGCAAGGCTTTAGCGCCAACTGTAATTAAACACACCTCAATTAGCTAATCAAGTTCTGCGTTCGAATCGCCCCCTATACCCTCATTTACTATTCCCTACATTAGTCCACTAATATAGTCCAATACTAACATAGCTGCTGCGTGTACAACGGTTATACACTCGTTATCGCAGTGCATTATGGGATTGTATGAGCACACTCTATGGTTTCGGACACCACTACAAATGAATGTCCCCTGAAATAGTGCCCTATTTAAGGGTAAAAGGACAATTTTGCACATAGCAAAGGTATTCAGATTCACTAGAAACTTCCAAGCAAGTGTGCAGGAGCTGATTGGAGCTAAACTCTGCAGGATGTTGGCCCTCCAGGAGCAAGATTGGACACCCCTGGTGTAGTCGAACTAATTTTCAGCTTTTTTGTTGGTGTCTGGATCACAATGGTGCAGCAATGCTGTACAGTCCCAGTAACATGCACCAAATCATGGTAGTATAAGTTGAGATTCTTAGTGAATTCCCCCCTAAATTAAAAATGCCACCAACATAAACAATGAGGTTATCCCATCCCCCTTCCAGAAAGAGCTGTACAGGTTTTTCTGCCCGCATGTCTATCAGCTCCCACTCTCCTTTAGTTGTCATTGCTTCAAGAGAATTTTTGAATATCTGCTCCACGGGCATGTAGAAGAACAACTGAACATCATCACCTGTAGAAAAAGAGACCAACAGGTACAATAGAATCACAAGCAGACAAACAGGAACATCCATGTCTCAGTTCTGTTTACTCACGAGAGTGTTTGTAAGAGTTGAAAGTATATGAACAGTTCTGAAAATCAAACGGAAAGGTGTAGATGTCCAGTCTGCAGGAGCTGATTACGTGAAACGGCCGTCCATCGAGCACTAGACCAGTGGAGGTCACATAGACGTAATATGTTTCTGGTGCTCGGTTTTCATCCATGCTGCAAAATGATTGCAGATAGCAGGTTTAAAGGTAATGGAGGTCCATTGCAAGTGCGTAATTATGATCAACACTATTTTTTCCCACTAGTCATTAGTCAAAGGTGTTACATTCAATATTTGCAACTTACAATTCATTAATGACAATGTCTGGAACCCATATCTTCTCTCTTGGTAGTGAGATCTTTTTTGTTCCACACTCAGCAGGATCCCAGCTCAAACCTTCAATCTGCCACGTCTTAAAAATAATAAGTCAACTAGTGCTATTGCTACTAATGCCTGGAAGTATTTAGCAGTGTAAAATACCAGATCTAGACCAGGGCTGTGCTATATTTATTGTCTGTGATTATATCGTAATTGTTTATTTTAACAAAGTGCGAGCTGACATTATCGAGTATGTCACTCAATTTGTGAAATTGAAATTGTGAAACGAAAAACAAAACAAAACACATCTTGAGAGTCCAAAAGCATTCACTGCGTGATGAAGCCTATTAGCATGTGATTAGAATGCCCCTATAATTCAAGTTATGAAAGCAAAAAACATCCCTGTGCGTTTTATTTATATATATATATATTATATATATATATATATATATTTATATGTGTGTGTGTGTGTATTTGTAAGAAATTATATAGTTAAATAGGCTTAATATCACACAAGCATCAGTGCCGTTTTCCTAAATATTAGCGTGTTGCCAGTGTGATATTAATTTTATACAACAGTTCAACAAACATGAAGTTAATATTAAATGTTACATTTTAGACACAATATTGTCTGATGTTTCGCCACCGAAAATATTTTTACAATACAACAAAACTGTTTTTGAATCCGTTTTTGAATGAATAATTTGAGTCAGTGATTCAGTGATCAATTCATAAATCACTTGCTTTGTTTCTAAATGAATCGGCTGTTTTGAACGAATCATTTCAATGAATGATTAAAAAAATCACTCATTAAGACGGACGTGCTGCCACCTACTAGCAGTTTTAGTGTCCTATTTATTTATCCATGCCAGGCCTAAACCAACCAAGGTACCAACACAAAAACACACTCAGCAAAATATTGTTCAATTATCATTACTGGAAAAATCCCAAATGAATATTGTGATCTTTTTTTTTGGTCAATATCGGACATCCTTAGTCTAGTGTATTTGTTGACTCTTACCATCCTCACCCACAGATATGTTTCCAACACCTGTGCTTTTTCATTCTGAAAGGGAAAATATATGCAATCTGTAAGGATTTCTATAATATTGAGTGGGATTAGTGCTATGAAAATGTCATGATTTTGTAAATGTTAAGTTAAAGTTGCTTACCACTCCTAAGATTCCATAGAGAGTCAAGTCCACACTGACATTGGTGGGAGTGCTCAGACTTATAACTGGCCTTGCATCGCTGTATCTGATGACTTCCTCTCTCATGGCATTAAGGAGCGATTTAGTTGTTGGTTCTGAACAGTTTAGTGACTCTACAGATCCTAGCAAGAGAGCTGAAAGAGCAAAACCTGAATGAAGCATGTGGCATTTTATATAAAAATAGTGGACAATGCGGTTTTTTGTGTTAATTAATGCATGTTTTTTTTTTTTCTGCTGTCAAATCACCTCAATTGTTCTTGCTGTAAAATCTCAGTCCTTTGAAATAGATTAAGAAAAAAAAAATAATTGAATGGAAATGAATCTTACATTGTATAATGAAGCAGTTGGTGATCAACTGCAACCAAATGAGAGTGGTGCACCATGTTATAACCTGTTGAATACAATTGCAATGTAAGTCAAATAATCACAAAATATAATGTAACTGAATAAATAAAGCAAGAACAATAAACTCTCATTACCAAGATATTAAACTGAACATAATAAAAAAATGTGGATTTCATAATAGAATTGATAGGGGGAGGGGGGGAGACAATGTTTTTTTTAATAAGTTTTTTTTTTTTGCCCAGTACACATAAAATTAAAATTAAATATTATAACACAAAATACAGTCTTACCTCTGTTCTTGGAAGATGAATAGAAGCCATCGGTCCTCAATAAACTGGACTGCAAGTAAATGATTAGCAGATTTTTTTTACCTTGCCAGTTTTTTATGTGTGGAGGTTTGTATAGCAGAATGGAGAGTGAACATAACGTAAATACTTGCTTTTTATATGACTTATTTGTTTACACAAAGTAGAATAACCACAACAGGGGGCAATGCCTATTGCACATCTCTCATACATCAAAGCATTTTTCTAAATGCAGTGGCGGGCCGTGCATTTTACACCTAGGCCTTCAGTGGCGTCCTACATGAATTAATCCGTCTCTTCATACCATCATAATGATGCCACGGCTATAGAAACCATAAATATTACACAGTAATGCAGTATAACAGGGCACTACATAACAGACAGGTATCTTATGTAGCGAGAATGAATGCCATTACTAAAGAAAGAAACCCAATTAACAATTGCGCAACACATCATCTGTAGCTGAAGCATTAACCTAACAAAATGACACAAATACAGTCCATCCGATGTTCTTACATACATTTATTCACCCAAACGTATTTATACCTTACAGATAGCATTGGTATAAAACAAATAAGGTGATTACATGTGTTTTAAAGTTGACCTAACAATTTAATGTTCTCTTACTGCTTTATTTCGTCTTCACGAGTCTCCCCGCCGGTCTGCCAGCGCACTGCGGGAGGAAAATACTGGTTAGCACAGCTTTACTAGGAAAGTGAGCAAGTAACATTAAAATAATTCATACAAGACGATGAAGAAAAGTGTATAGATGTGTTTTAACGTACCTCTGTGACTCTCATCTCCCCGCTGGTCTGCCTCTGCCAGCGGCGCTGCGGCCGGAGAAAAAGACCAGTTAATACAGCTCCACACGGGAAACTGATATTCTTACGGAAACTTAAACCTGGCTTTATATCGCGCAAATAACATCAGCATACAACGCATCAAGCGATAAAAGAGTCAAAAATGAAAATTAACCTGCCATACTCTAGTGGTTTTTCATCTTCACGAGTCTTTCACAGAGCCGGTGCCGAGGAGGTGTGTGGTTGTTTTTCGCAGCCATTAGGACTACTGTTTTTAGATTTACTAAATATAGTAGGCAAATATTTTTTCAAAATGCACTGAAAATCTAAACCTGAGAAACAGTAATAAAAGTTTTACTAAGTTTTAATAAAATGATTTACAGTGATGCTGTTTGCTAGCTAGTATGCTGACCATCCAATCAAAGGAGGAGAAAATGCTGATGTTATCGTTAGCCAGCTAGATGGCCCTGGTGCTGCCAACTCGAAATCTGATTGGTTAAAGCAACAGTTTCATTGCCATTGATTTAAGCTAACAGACGCCTGCACTGTTGATTCTGAAGGCCTTAGATTTCTTTGACCCTGGCAACACGATTGCTGAAATATGATTGGATAAAAGCTCTAATATAAACATACACTGCTGGAAGCAGTGCAACCAAGACAAAAAGCTATGAACTGAAGAGAATAGACTATTGGAAATAATTTAATACACATTCATGGAAAAATATATTAAAACTAAATCAGTGATTCTGATAGTGTTTAGGCCAGCAGAGAAGGCTTTGCTGGCCCTGACGGCCCACCACTGTCTAAATGTGATAAAGCTAAAACAATTCAATCTCAATATTCATTAATATTCAGTATCTAAATATTCATACATTTGGTCAAAACTCTTTTCTTCCCCCCTTAATCAGAAGAACCAATAGCCACTGATTTCGATGGAGGCCAGCTTGAAGTAAGTTGCAGTAGTGAAGATGGGATCAGACTGGGGCTTGAAGCAGAATCTGAGCAGCTAAGAAAAGGTCTCGCAGATGTTTCATAGCGTGATAACAAGGTTCTTGTCTTTCTGTGTGGATGAGATGGTTGAGCTGACATGGTCTTGGCAAGTTAGCAACATTTTGATACTTAGCATGCAGCAAAATAATCTATAGTATAAATAATCTACCATGGTTTCTACACTTTTTTCACTAAAGGAACTTGCAGATGTAACTCAAATCATGTTGCCTTTTGAGGAGAGCTGTGATATTATATTTCTGACCGATTGGAATTACACTTTTTACACTTTTTTTAAGCGAAACCGCTTGGCAAAAATAATACGTCTGTATCAATGAGAGCACCTCCATTTAATACAATGCTTAACATTTTTCTGTTTAAGATGAACAATACGTATTATCTTAGCTTAGCTTTCTAAAACAAGCACAGTTGCGGATTTAGTGACATATGGCTTTAACATTTACACTAAAAATAATGGCAAACAAATCTCCAAAATGAGGAATAAAACCTCAAATGTTCTCCTGCTCAGGCAGTGACCACAAGGGCTTGATGGATCATACAAACCAAGCAAACCAAGGTTGAGAGTTGGGTTAGAGCACTTGCACTATGTAAATAATGAGCATTTGTACAACCTGAATATTTGATTCAGCATTGTCTATGATCTCTTTACCATCTTCTTAAAAGTTTTGTTCTAGCAAAAGATGTTGATAAATCTCAGCTGAGTTTAGCAGAAAAGCTGTAGATCTCCAACAACAACAAATCCTAAAAAGTACTTATGATGGCATCAGTGCTGCCAATGGCACGAAACACTTAAAGGGGTCATATGATGCTTTTTTAAAGATCATTATTTTGTGTATTTGGTGTAACAGAATATGTTGACATGCTTTAATGTTCAAAAAACACATTATTTTTCAAATACTGTACATTATTGTAGGTCCTCTATGCCCCGCCTCTCTCAAACGCTTCGTTTTATACAAAGTCCCTCCTTCCGACAAGCACAGTCTAGCTATGTCAACATTAATCTGGATAAATTTGAAAACGCCTCCCTTTCTTGACGTTTTGATGGCAAGCTTTGATGGCAATTAAAATATTAATTAACTCCACAAAGTGGTATGCAAAACCTGCTATTACTTTTTTTACTCCAATACTAAAAATCTTAACATTTCAGTAAACAATAAGATTATATGGAGTAAGATTTTGTACATTTTTCCAACAAAAATTGTTTCCAACCGTAGACACAGCAGTACTAATCGTATCTGTCTTTAAAACAGTGGTGGTGTTTCGTTCCTGTATGAATTATTTGTATGAATTACTTGATGACTCTCTCATAAAGACAGTTAGGCTACTTATCACCACGTACTGGCACAATTATGTAACCTACATATTTTACACACACGCACACACACACACACACACACACACACACACATTGGGTTTTCATGTTTTATGGGGATTTTCCATAGATGTAACAATTTTTCTACTGTACAAACTGTATATTCTATCCATTAACCCTAACATTACCTCTAACATAATCCTTCAGAAAACTTTCTACATTAAAAAAAAACAAAAATAAGCAAAAAACAAACAAACATCATTTTGGATGATTTATAAGGTGTTTTCCTCATGGGGACCAAAAAATGTCCCCACAAGGTCAAACATTTCAGGTTTTACTGTCTTTGTGGAGACATTTGGTCCCCATAACATACGGTTCACCAGGACAATACATACACAGTTTAGCTCCAATCCTTGAAATCTCAATCTCAGTTCACTAATATATTTTATATTAAATATAAGTGATTTTCGACAGTTTCCAAACAAGGCCACAGCAGTACTAACCATTGTGTCTGTCTGAAAAACATTAGTGGTGTTTCGTTCCTGAATAAATCAGTAGCGTTTCAGTTGAATAATTCACTGAAAAATGCCTCACCAATAAAGACACTTGTCGCCACCTACTGGCAGAATTATTATTTTTACATATTTTACACACATATGTTGGATTTTTGTGTTTTATGAGAATTCTCCGTAGACGTTATGATTTTATACTGTACAAACTTAAACCTTAAATCACCTAAACCTAACACTTACAGAAAACTTTATTTTTTATTACTGATTTCAGTATGATTTATAAGCTGTTTTCTCTAATGGGGACTATATAGTATATTGTGTCGCCACCTATATGGAGGACTATTGGCTCAGTGTGTGCATGACATATCTTCCATGCATTAAAAATTTAGATTCATTAGGAATGTGCATGCTAATTAAGCTCTGTGGCATGTTTTAATTTCAGTTTGTAACAACATAAAATTTTAAAGAAATATACTTTCAGTCGAGGTTTAATGAAAGAACTGAACAATAGTCAGAACAATAATTAAAAAGTAAGGGTGCCCTCTAGTGACCATGTAGTGATCTAGCTTGCTACTTTGTAAAGAACCACCATGATATGCATCGAGTGTTTACACAGAATTGCTTTATTGATGCAAAATATAATATTCAAGACAAACTGAAATTTCTGAAACTGTTTTTTTTTTGCCATATAAAACAAAACAATGACATTAAAAGATTTTTCTCATAATTTGCACAATAAGATGCTTTAATTTCTATTTGAAGACTAAAGTGATTCAATTTAGGACTTTCTTATTTGTTACAACCTTGGTATATCCATTAAAAGTGTGCAGTGTTATTATAATTCATGTGTTTGTGCAACTACCGAATGCCATGTGTATTTAAAAGAAAGCTTCTGTTGCTTATAGACATAAGCTACTGTATAACAAAATACACTACATGAGGAGTTCATGTAAGCGGTTAAGCAGTCTTGTCTTTTAAGAGACTGACCAGTAAATTTGAGCATCTACATTTTCACATATACCTTTATGGCCGGCCATTAGGCTTTTTTGTCAAAACTGTACCAGGTCAACCAGAATATTAATATGATGAAGAAGCGACAGTGAGGAAAATAACATACAAAGCAAACAGAAATAGATCAATGACTTCTCCCAAGTGTGTCCCCTCTGAGTTCTGATCACTGGAGAAATGCTTATCAACATGCTGCTGAATGGTGAGTATGTTTTCATGGATCATCCTCAGTTCCTTCAGTTCTTGCTCATCATGTTTTAATGGTGATTTAATGGCCTTTTCTGGGTATCTAATTTGGGTTATTTCTTTCTCAGGTGAACAGGAAATTATGTCATTGGTGTTTTCTGTTGGCAGAAATTGTTAAATTTATTAATGTGATCTAAAGGTGAGCAAGGATAGCATCTGTTGCGATATTTTGAGGTCTTATGAAATGAAAAGTTCGGTCTATGCAAGTACCTGAACATCATTTACACTGTTATTACCTGTAATCCAGAGTATCCGATGTACGGTTTGCGAAAGAATCATTCTTTTGAACCGGTTCTTTTTAGTGAACAAAAAGTTGGACTGTCCACCAAATCGGATTGAAACAGTTCGCGGCTTGTGCAGCACAGATCTACAAGTTACTCAATCAAAACTCACTTTCAGATGCCTGACAGTCACGCCGACTCGAAATTAGCTACATTTCAGCGTATCTGATCCTATGATGCTGTTTTTTGCTAATTCATTCAGAGCTCCAGTTCCTCCAACAGTCACTGAACTGAAGAAACAGCTCGACTCGGACCGAAGACCGATGTGCATGTGTGAACCAAACACCTGAATCAAGGGGATAAATTAACGTTTTTATGGTTTTTCATGGTTTATGTAAAAAGGTGAGCTGATGAAGACAAGTTTATTCACATTATATGCTGTAGACCTGTAACACATCCACGTTTCACATCAAACTGCTGAATTGGATATTTGAACCAGTTCATTTAAACGAACTGTCTGAAAGAACCAGTTCATGGAAACAAATCGGACTTCCCCATTTACCTGACCTCTGGATTACCTCTGGACATAATCATGTTGTAAATAATGTTCAGTTTCTTGCACAGAACATTTGTTTCGCTTCATAAGACCTCAATATATCGTCAAGAGCCATGGGGATTCATTTTGTGTTGCCTGATATGCTTTTTTTGACTCTGAAGTTCTGGTAGCCATTGACTTGCATTTAATAAGTCACCAAGGACCACGGTTTCAGCTAAAAACCTTGTTTTCTTTACTTTCTACTGAAGAAAAAAAAGTCACCTACATCTTGGATGAGTTTATCCCTTTAACCTCTGGTACAGATGGTACACAACATGACTCTACAAACTTACAATAAATAAACTAATAAATAATATTAGTTGGCACTTGAATGTTCTGATTTGATTAAAGGTGCCTGAAATGTTTGAGAACTGATATATATGATATATAACTATAATGGGGTCCAAAAGTCTGAGATTCAAAATCTAATTTAAATATAAGTTTAAAGATTTTGAAAAAATATAAAACAAAGAAATGGTTCATGAAGTGAAGAATTTCTAGGTCACTAAAATAAGCAAATTTAAGACATTGCTCACTAAAATGTGCATATTAATGTAAAATTTCCATTTAATATTTTCACTCAAATGTAATTTCTAATAATAAAAAATCTATTAAAGGGGTCATATGATGCGATTTCAAGTTTTCCTTTCTCTTTGGTGTTACATTTCCGATGCGTGCTTGCGGTGTTTGGCCAATCACAATGCACTAGGTCAGCTGGCCAATCAGAGCAGACTGCGCTTGTCGGAAGGAGGGACTTTGTAGAAAACGAAGCGTTTGAGAGAGGCGGGGCATAGAGGACCTACAATAATGTACAGTATTTGAAAAATAATGTGTTTTTTGAACATTAAAGCATGTCAACATATTCTGTTACACCAAATACACAAAGTAATGATCTTTAAAAAAGCATCATATGACCCCTTTAAATCAGAAATATTTGCAAAATAGAAGCATTTTATTTGCAGACTCAGACTTTTGGACCGCAATCTTTATATAGAGTGATAACAGACTTATAAGAGGGATGGTGTCTCCTGTAACAGGAAGCAGATCGTTCATGAGGAGGAGGAAGACGGTGTAGCCTAAGATCAAGGTGATTTTAAAGTTCTGAGGAGGCAGGAGGAAGCTGAACAGATCCACGGTAATCAGGCAGTAGCTGGGGATCAGCAGGTTCACCACATACAGAGTTGGTCTGCGCTTCATGACGATCTATTAAGTGACAATCATTAGAACAAAAAACAACACAAATCAAAGAAATAGTTCATTCAAATTAAAAATTCTGAGCTAACCATGGACTAACTTAAAATCAGTTAAACCTTGTACAAAAGATACAATTTTCTTGCTCTAACAATATTAATCAACTACAGTATTTAGGAACTGAAGGTGACACAAACATGGTAAACGAGTTCATCCCATCTGTCCAATCCGTCCATGTTGAAGTATGATGAGTCAAGTCAAGTCAAGTCAAGTTTATTTGTACAGCGCTTTTCACGATACAAATCATTGCAAAGCAACTTTACAGCAAATTAAGTTTCTACAATATTTAGTGGTAGCTTATCAGTGGTGACTGTCAATTAATGTACATATGGCAGAAATGTACGGAAAAAACAATTTAAGACGTAATAAAACAGACGATAAACACTATTAACAGCAATTATTATATCATGCAATCAAACTTATAGCAAAATGTGGTAGTTCAATATGTTGTTTCAGGGTTGGCATCATCTCTTCTCAGGTGTTCTGGATCCAGACTGAAGCTTGTGTAAATCCTACCCGTGGCAAAAACAGAGAAACAAATAGAGACATAATTAGCGTAGCTGCTGTTCCAACCAAGCAAAATGTATTTGTTTAACCCAAACTAAAGAATAATAATAATGTGCATTTGATCAATAAGAGGCTTAATAACCGGAGTCGGCAGATTTTCTGGCGATCATGTCAGTCAGTTGCCGTTCTCCTTTAGTCTCCATGTACTGTGACCTCCACTGGCTCTGAAAATAATATCTGAATATCTCGAACTGTACAGGGAGAAATGGATTTGCATCAGTCCCAAATGGCTGTCAAAAGACTGGGGTTCTCAAATGTAACACCTTAACATGATTAATTGAACGTTTAACATGTATAAAACTAAGTTTATAGGTTTGAGACACACAGATTGCCAAATCCAAACAAATTGCACATATTTGGTTTTCCTTCTTTAAATTGGAGCTGAACTGAAATTGGAACTTTAATGGACAGCCTAAAAAAGTTATTATTTACTTGTATGCTTGTATGAGCCAAATGTGTTGGTGCAGTTTTGAATGTCAAATGGAAATGTGTAGATGTCTAGGTTGAAGAAGCTGATCACGTGGACTGGCAGTCGATCTTCTGCTTTGCCGTTGTTATAAAGATAAACATAATAGGTGTTTGGGGCTTGGTTGTCACTTATGCTGCAATTAAATAGGGCAATATGTCATAGACAGCCACAGCAGGTTTGCTTATTATACAGCTATTGACAAGTTTATCTACATGGGTTTTTAGTTGATTATTTAACTAAAATATTATTAGTCATTGTTGTAACCCAAGGTAAATATGTAGTTTTGCACATACTCAAGATATGCAAAACTATGTACATTGACCAAGCAGCATCCAGTACTATCTGGAATTATCCATTACTATACTGTTATTGATGACAATTGTGATATTTAAAAAAATAAATATATATATATAGTTATCATGTTGATTAGGGGTGTCGTGAGTATTGGCAATAACCATGGTATATTAAAATTAATAGTTCACATGTGATGGTATGACACATAAACAATCCAATTCCGGTAACTTTCTGGTTCCCATTCCATTGTAGGTGGTGGTATTGCAATATTTACATCCCTTTGGGCTTTTAGTCCAAAAGTGTGCTCATTCAGATTAAAAACGTACAAATTATCATATGTTTACTTCAAATATCATCAGAGAGCAGTATTTTTTTAATTTTTCAGATGAATTGATGTGAGAATTATAGTGATGGAGATGGTCTTATTATTGGGATATACGAGTGTCCGCGACACTACCATTGGGGAAAACATATAATAGTCAACTTGGATCATGTGCACTTTAATAACCAATCACATCACAGCCTTGATTTAATTTAGGTTGCGTCCGAAAGTTTAGGCTGCTGACTTGTTGCCTCGCTGCCTTATCAGGCAATGACTTTGCAGGCAGCGTTTGCGCATGAAGGCACCTCAAGAAACTGATTTTGGACAGGCTTCTGAGGCAGTGTAATTGTTTAATGATCTATAACAAAACAGAGCGAGCTTTGATGATAACTAAGCAAATATTTAATTAGTATAATGATGATTTCTTGCTAGAAGTAACATCAAAAGTGCAAAAAGGTGGTCAGAAACATACATTTACACACAAACCGACCACCAACCGCAACTTTCAGATGCCATCTTTATTTTCTGGCTCAACCATCATAGAATGAAACACACAGGATTGTGGGATATCAAAGGCAGCGAAGGATACATTTATGCTGCCTTCAAAAGCCGGCCCAATGAAGGTATCTCAGGAGACAGGAACTGAAGCTGACATTGGATTCGGACGTGCCTTGATACCTTCCTACCTTGGAATGCATCCTCTGAAGACAGCATTTTTCTGCTTTCGGACGCAGCCTTAATTTCAGTCAGAGTTGTGCGACAGTCAGTTGCTATTTATGGATACCATTGAAATTAATGAGTACCATGAACTGAATCTAACCTGTCGCAAAAATCTTTGACCTCTCTTATAAAACAGCATTTTTTTTGGTGTAGACTTGCGCCTTTGGCTAAACTCTCACATGTTATGTTTGTTGCATTCATACTCTACACTGGAGGGCGCCCTCGCGCAAAAAGTCCACAACTAAAACTTATAGGAGTAATAAAACTTTTGACGTTTCAGGAAATCTCTAATATAATATATGGACAAAAAAATCTGAACTATCACGAATAAAAAGCAGATCAATATGTTTTTTTACTGATTAAATGTGAAGAGAATGCTAATCGACACAGCCTTTTATCACTGTATGGAATACTATAAAATTATAGAATTTGTTAAGATGCCACATTAGTTCACAGAAGGAAGTTATATATAAAAGGTGAGCGATGAGTTTGACTGATAACATTATTTTCTTTTTTTATATATAAATACAGCAATGTATCGTTATTGTGAATTCTTTTGGCCATAATAATTGTGTGATGAAAAATCTGATATCTTAAAGGGATAGTTCACCCAAAAATGAAAATTAGTCCATTATTTACTCCCCCTCAAGCCATCCTAGTCGTATATGACTTCCTTTTTTAAGATGAATCCAGTCGGAGTTATATTATTTAAGATGCCACATTAGTTCACAGAAGGAAGTTATATATAAAAGGTGAGCGATGAGTTTGACTGATAACATTATTTTCTTTTTTTATATATAAATACAGCAATGTATCGTTATTGTGAATTCTTTTGGCCATAATAATTGTGTGATGAAAAATCTGATATCTTAAAGGGATAGTTCACCCAAAAATGAAAATTAGTCCATTATTTACTCACCCTCAAGCCATCCTAGTCGTATATGACTTCCTTTTTTAAGATGAATCCAGTCGGAGTTATATTAAAAATTGTCTTTGATCTTTCAAGCTGTTTAATGGCAGTCAGCGGGTGTTGCAGTTCATCAGTCCAAAAGAAGTGAAATAAAGCGCATCCATCCATAATAAAAAGTGCCTCACACGGCTGTGGGGGGTGAACAAAGGAGCCCTATCTGAAATATCCATTTTATAATTCTCAATAATTTACCCGCTTTGTCTTGCCAGTAACGTTAACTGTTTGCACTTCATGTCCAGCCTGTTTAAGCTTTTACTAAGTTATTGTCAGTTTTAACTCAGTGTAAATGGTTTAATAACCCCATATACTATTTAATGGTTTGATTTTTAATGCTGTGTTTTGGAATTTACTATTCATTGATGACAATATCAGGCCTCCAGAGTTTTTTTCGTGGCAGTGTGATTCGGTCTGCTCCACACTCAACAGGATCCCAGCTCAAACCTTCAATAGTCCAGTCCTTCAAAATGAATTTCCATTTATATAGTATAAACACTTCTTAAAAACAATTATCAACATATTGTATTTAACATTAAATTTCACAATATGCTAGATTTTAGGAATTGAAGGCAAAGAATAAACGGCAAGGTAACAGTTCATAATAGATACTTAGTGCTCTTACAAACTGCAGCCAGATAAACGTATCCAAGATTTGAGCTTTTTCATCCTAAAAGGGAAAACATCCACAATTTCTGTTTAGCCATTTACATATATGAACTAATTATGTAATGTGCTTGCATACCGTGATTGGTATATTTGGACATTTACCCACCACATCTAAAATTGCATACATAATGAAACCTAAATTAATATTTGTAGGTGTCCTTGGATTAATAACTGGCCGCACTTCGGTTTTGTTGAAGACACTCTCTCTGAGCGCATGTAAGAGAAACTCTGCGGTTGGCTGGGAGGAGTTGATAGTGTGTGCAGATCTCATGAAAGCAGCTGAAAGATGGGTTCAGCCCCAAAGAGAGAAGAGAGTACAAAGATACTGACAAAAGAAACAACCCTTACCAAAAAGTAGTATACTTCAAGTTTATTTTAGTAAGTATACTTAAGTAAAGTTCAAGTATATTTTTAAGTATACTTTATGTAGTAAGTATACAAATATCAGTGTACTAGTAGTATACTTGTAAGCGAGCGATTTCAATACTCCTTGGGACTAAATTGGCCCACTTTCTAATATATAAAAGTATACTTTTAAGTATAACAGTAGTAAACTTTAAGTACACAACTAGTTTACAACAAAGTATACTTTCCTATTTTTTTAGTTTAAAAGAAGTATACTAATAGCACACTTGAATAAACTTCTTTTTCGTAAGGGAAGCTATATGCTTATTAAACCAAAAAGATGGAATACAATCCTACAGGCCATGAGCACCAGGCTCTTTTTTAATGATTGCTCATATTTTGGACTTATTGAACTGATTCTTACATTACATGATGAAGCAGATGAAGATGAAGTGAGTTGTAGAAGATTGGCAGTTCATTGTGCTCAAATGACAAACATAAACATTTGTTTCTGAATTCACAACACAACCGAATCTCTAATAAATCAACAAGTAGGTTTCTTGAGCACATTTGGACCTTTTGATATGATCCATCAACAGTTTGATCAGACCAGACCTACATGACTATCTCCTATAGAGTTATATCTACAAAATGCCATTAAGATTTGGACCTAGAATTCGACGAGTTTACGTATGATAGGCAACATATGTCTGCAGAACAGAAGTGTCCAAATGAAGTTTTAAGATTGAGAGGTTACTATGAACTTACACAAAAAATAAAGAAAAAAAAAATTGGTGTAGAAACAGTTTTCACTCAAAAATTGCTAGTAAATTCACAGTTAATTACAAAGAAATAGCGTAATAACCAAAGAAATTAACAATGAATTAAACGTGAAATTTTGAAGTAGAAAGACTGAAATTATATTTTCTTGTAATACCCCAATAATCTTGTATTTACAGCTTCGAAAAAAAAATATTTTTTTAGACAGACAGTACATGAAATGCCCTTTGTGAGTAAAACAAATTCTACGAAGAATAATCTTACTGGAATGATACAAAGCAAAACGTTTATTCCAGGATTACATTTAATATATAGAAAATTATTAAAAATAATTTCAAAATATCTTAATTTTTGTACAGAAGACAGCTGTAAATTACATGAACATTTATTTTTTGGCAAATGATGTAACTCTCTGATGCATAGTATCCACAATACTGTGTAAAGGTCTTTGAATTATGTTTTAAACTCATTCAATTCAACAATTCAAAATTCATGCATCAAAAGGTTTAAACACAACAGTCTGCGCTGCAATGCTACCATGCATTCTCTGCTTAAGCATACATTTAGAAAAGTTATAAAGCAAAACCATTGCTGCAAAACCATTACCTATCGTAATTATTTTCAGTTGAAACCCAGCCTTCTTGTTAATTGCTGAATCTTAACCTTGAATGTTGACAGAAGTTCTATATCCATTAAGTTCTTGTTCAATGTTGTGACTGGCCCCAAAAGATTTTCATTTCAGAATCATTTCTCAGTTTGACAGGTAATGTGTTAGAATGGTGGGTATGTATCCTAAATACAAATAACTGATTTGTTTAGGCAAATTAGTCATCCAGCTAGTGCTGACAGGCAACAGTGAACATTTTGCAAAACTCAACATTTCACTTCTAAACCTTCTGGAAATCTCAGACATTGGAGACACAAGCCCAACATGCAAAATATCAAATGTGTATCAAAATAAATGTGGCGGTAACTGGGATCTTTGAGGTTGAGCATACTTTTGCATACTTAAAGCTGAGGTTATGAAACGTGGCATTGTCTAAAATTGTGGTATAGATATGACATTAATATTGCATGGTGTGACACAAAATGTGAAAGTCTTCCTCTTGTAGGTCTCCCTCTTCATCAAATTTCCATTTGATGTTTACACAGTTTCCAGGTTAATGAAACACCAGTTACCATACACCGTCAGCAACAAATATACAAACAATTGTATATTAGAAGTACTTTAGAACAGTGTTTTACACATTATTTGATCTCATTATCGTTGCTTAATATTAATTTTGCTTTTTAGATACTGTCACCCTTGTCTCTTTTGAGAAAATGTAATAGTGGGAATTGTACTGGAAACTGAATCAAATCAAAATGCAGAAAGCCAATTTTCAAAGTAAGCACTAATCAAAAATGATAATTCAGTTAATCCAGGGCTACTCAACTTACATTCAAGTCAGTATTAATCAACAACCACATCTATTTTTTTTTTGACCAGCCTCGTATAGAATCCCATTGATCAAAACATCATGTGATAACCATTCTGCATTAATACCATTCATAAAAGCTTTCTCTGTGTTAGATTGAGAGCATGATATCTAAAAAACTGATTTTCACTACACAACCATCTTTGGTGACAGTATTTCTTATCTTGCTGCTTCAGGATTATTAAAAATTGAAATGAGACTTAATGATTTGCAAACTGTTTTGTAAACGAATCTACCTATTACATGTAATTGTATGACACCCTTGTACACACCACACATAAATCAAGAACTATAATGAAAAGTACCAAATATAGATGTACTTAAAATGTTTTCTCAAATGCTCAGCTCTTCAATTCAATGACCCAATACCGCAGATGACACTCCATATGAACGGTTTTCAGATATCAATCTGTTCCATTTGATACAGTATGTTGTCATCAAACATTTATACATTTTATACCCCTGAAAATTGCTGAAGGCATATAAATTCAGAAAGATCTTTAGATAAAATGTAGTCCTTATTAACAAGAAGAAAACAACAACAACAATACAAATAAAATTTAAAAGAAAAAAGCAGCAGTCCATCAGCATAATGCAAGTCACATTCTATTTTGGGAGTGATCTTATTTAGTAGTATCATAATGTTTTTATGAAATTATAATCATAAATGTATATATGTGAAGGATGGATTATGAAGAGAAGGTAAGGTGGTGTAATTATTCATGTTTTGTGTAAACCCACTTGGCATCCTTGAATCTCATTTAAACGGTCACGGTCAAACTCTTGGTTGGCATTTTCTCTTTAGTTTTATTTTTCTATTTTTCAATTTTTCTCTTATGAATGCAGGTCCTTGAAAATGAATGGCACAGTTCAGAAATCATACATTTGTTGATTTGATGACTAGCAACATGGGCACTATCTTCTCTAATACATTAGAAGCTGTTGCCCCCATCAAATTGAAAAAGGCTAGAGAAAAACGTACTGCGCCATGGTACAACATTAATACCCATTCTCTCAAGAAAAAAACTCGTAGTCTTGAGCGCAAATGGAGAAAAACTAACTTGGAAGTTTTTAGAATTGCGTGGAAAAACAGTATGTCCAGCTATAGACAGGCTCTAAAAGCTGCCAGGGCCGAGCATATCCATAAACTCATAGAAAATAACCAAAACAATCCAAGGTTTTTATTTAGCACAGTGGCTAGATTAACAAATAACCAGATGCCACCCGATCTACATATTCCCTCACAGTTTAATAGTAATGACTTTATGAATTTCTTCACTGATGAAATAGATAACATCAGAAATACAATAACAAATGTAGATTCTACAGCGTATAATACTTCAGCTTCATTCATCGCACCAAAAGATAAACTGCAGTGCTTTACAATTATAGGACAGGAAGAGCTAAATAAACTTATCACTGCATCTAAATCAACAACATGCCTGTTAGATCCTGTACCCACTAAATTATTGAAAGAGTTGTTACCTGTAGCAGAAGAACCGCTTCTCAATATTATTAACTCGTCGTTGTCTTTAGGTCACGTCCCAAAACCATTCAAGCTGGCGGTTATTAAGCCTCTTATTAAGAAACCAGAACTAGATCCTAGTGAACTGGCAAATTACAGACCCATCTCAAATCTTCCTTTTATGTCTAAAATTTTAGAAAAAGTTGTGTCTGCTCAATTGTGCTCCTTCCTGCAAAAAAATGATCTCTATGAAGAATTTCAGTCAGGTTTCAGGCCCCACCATAGCACAGAAACTGCACTTGTTAAAATTACAAATGACTTGCTTCTTGCGTCAGACCAAGGCTGTATCTCATTGCTAGTTTGACTTGATCTTAGTGCTGCGTTCGACACTATAGATCATGACATACTCATAGATCGATTACAAAACTATACAGGTGTAACCGGAATGAGCTTGCTATGCCTTTAAGGGGTAGGTGATGCGATAGGACAGGTGACGTTTAAAGTCTTGCGGGCTTCAATGAAATGGCGTTTGTTCTCGTTCTCCGCTCGATGAACGAGTGTGTGTGTGGTTTGTTCTCCTGTATTGGCGCATTGGAAGAACTGCTCGTGTGTGTGATTGCTGCTCTCTACAATTTATTGTGAGTAAATATGCTTTTATGCATAGGAGTTGAATTTAATGAGATGTTAGTATAATATGCCCGCTAATGTGTTTTAGGATTATTTCCGTGCTGATGACCTGTTGATCCGAAAACGCTGTGTGCGTGCAACTCTGCGGGGTTTCAGCTACCTAATGTGAGTGCATGGCCAAGTTCAATGACAAGTGAAATTGATATGAAATGCGGTGCCACAATTTAGGATGTGTTATTTTAGGTTCACTCTTGTGTTCATACTCAGCTGAGTTGCGAGTGTCCATTCGTACAGAATATACTGCATTGCAACCCACTTCTGCCTTTAGTGAGACTGTTACATCCAGTCATCAAAGTGAGTCATAGCGTAATGTTGGAAGGTACGTGAGTATTCCACTGATAAGCTACCACTAAATATTGTAGAAACCTAATTTGCTGTAAAGTTGCTTTGCAACGATTTGTATCGTGAAAAGCACTATACAAATAAACTTGAATTGAATTGAATTGATTTATTCATTCATTTTTTTCAGTCTTTTCAAACAACAGCAAGAAGGAGATTATTTTTGTTATATTTTAACCATTCCCCAGCTAAGTGCTGGAATCTGTAACCAGTATTTTCTCGAAAGACCCAAAAGATGTGGGTAAAATCATGAACTGTTGATGAAATCATGAACTTTATCTGTATGTAAACACCCATTATAATGTACGGTTATCTAACACTGCATAGCCATATATATAATATAACACATAAAAATATTTTTTTTTTTTACAATGCTTTCATAGTTTCCAGTTAATATTCCTCTGCTACTGACCCTTTGGCAGCATTTGACAACAAAACAAACAAAAGGAAAGTACAGAACACAACATTTGCAATAAAATCTTCAATATTACAGACAATTTGATTTAATTAATGGCAACTTTTATTTACAGGTTTAGTAATCATAAACACTGATCAGCTACAACATTAAAACCTGCCTAATATCGTGTAGCCCCTGATGGGCTAGCCTTCGCTCCCCATGTACGTCAGTGAGCCTTGGGCATCCATGACCCTGATGCTGGTTAACCAGTTGTTCTTGCCATTTTGGAGATGCTTTGACCCAGTCATCTAACCAGCGCAATTTCTAAATGTCACTGAGCTTTTGCTCATTTTTCCTGCTTCCAACACATGCAATTCAAGATCTGACCATTCACTTGCTGCCTAAGATGTCACACCCCTTAACAGGTGCTGTTGTATAATCAATGTTATTCACTTCACCTTTCATTGGTTTTAATGTTGTGGCTGATCAGTGTACACAGCACTCATAGACTTTTAGTAGGTTTATTTATTGTACCAGTACAGCCAAAATACCAAAACAGTGATGAAACTAACTGAGAGAAACACAGTATACAGGCAGAAAAGCAAGCGGTCAATGACTTGACCCAAATGCATCCACTCCTCTGTGCTGTCATCATTAAAATGTTTATCGACTTGCTGACGGATACATAGCAACTCGTGGCTTATCTTCTTCAGTTCCAGAAGAGTAGGTGTCTTATGTGTCGCTTCGCTCGGAGGGGTTTCAAAAGCAGGATCACAGCGTTTGGTCTCAGTTCTGTGCTCTACAGGGACAAGAGAAGTTGTTGAAATAAATGTATTCTGTCTTTACTCAATAACCTAATTAAGCAATTCATGTTTTTAAAGTACTCTTACATGACATTTGGAAATGATTACTTAGGAAGAACTTAAAACGCTCTCAATTTCGGCTGCTCCTGTTAGGGGTTGTCATAGTGGATCATCCATACATATATTTGGCTTAGGTGTTAATTTAATAAATAAAACTAGACAGACTTATTTGATTTTGCATCTTGACTTTAAGACACTTTAAGACTCACCTTCAGGGTCACAGTTTTGGTCACTGGGTTTCTTGCTTAAACAAACAAGTTTAGCAAGGTGGTTGAGGAAAAGCACCTTGGCCCATCGAGGTAAAGGTCCATAGTGAGTGGAGCCACACTGAATGTTAGTGACAAGGATTGTCTCCAGAAGACTGGCCACCATCAGTGCCAAGCAAAGAGAGAAAAACACATCTGAAAAGAGATATAGAAGAGTGTGTCTTAAAAGTCAGACAAAACTTGACAATTGGCAAGAGAGGAGAAAGGTGCTTTAAAACTGTCGTAACCAGCAGTGGCTGCAATGAGTGACAAGAAATTCTGTCAATTCACTGAAGTGTTTAGATTTCAGTGAAGACAGAATATGTACATGACTCTGGAAACGTGTCACATGGCTGGTTAGGACATAGTGTAACGCTACAACAAATCTTCTATACAAACTTATGAGAGGTAAGGTGTTTCCTGTGACTGGCAGCAGGTCGTTCATTAGCAGCAGGAATACAGTGTAACCCAAAATCAGAGTCATTTTGAAGGCAGAACGATCCACATTCTGGGGTGGCAGAAGAAAGCTGAACAGATCTACAGCAATGAGGAAACAGCTGGGAATCAGGAGGTTCACCACATACATGGTGGGGCGACGACTGAGAACAACCTGATTAGTAAATATATATATATATATATATATATATAGTATGAAGAAATTCAAGTGATTTACATTCCAATAAAAACAAATTTTACATAAAGGGTGTAAATAAATTGAAAGAGATTTCATACATAGTAAATGAGTGTATCGTAAGTAATATTTAGCTCTCCTGGAAGTATCGGAGGTTTCTCAGCAAGCATGTCGACTAGCTCCCACTCTCCTTTAGTTTTCATCACTGATAGGGAATTCTGAAGTGTCACCTCCACTGTTTCAACAAAGAACAATTGAACATCCGCTGCTGTAGAAAATAGCAAACCATCAGGAGATGACAGGGTCATGAAGTTAGTTGTTACGGTGCGTTCACACCGCCGTCTGTGAGAGCGTAAAAAATTGCTCTGGCCGCCCTGCCAACAATGCTGTAGAAAGATTCGTGGACGCTCTGATGCTCTGACGTAGATCGAATGCTTGTCTTGTATTTAAAGGAGCCGCAAAGGAAACAAGCATGTTGATCTTGTGCAGACTGACCACAAGTAGGGTATAAGTTAACCTCATGAAATATTTTAAATGTGAAAGTAAGAAATTGATCGATGGAAAGAACTTATCAATTATAGTTACATGTTTGCTAATGAAATAAACCAATAAAAACCATTTGTGTGGTGGGTTTTTTGTGTTCATGGTTAAGTGCTAGCCTAATTTACACATGCAGTTTATAGGAGACGTTTACTAGCCTTGGTCTTTAATTAACATTAACATTAATTTGTGCGTAGCCTACATTACAAACTGTCCTGGTTGAAGTGTAGCCTAAATGTAATTGGTCAAATCGATGTTGTTTTGAGCAAATGAATTGCATTCGCGCTGAAAAACAAGCATTCTAGCGTGATAATGCTTGGGAACTAATGTGGTCGGAACCAAAGTTTACAGGACTGCGTTCTCTGGAATCCTCAAGTGGAGGACTTCTACATTCCGATTGGTTGCCGCCGAACCACGTCATAGCTCATTACCATAAAGTTGACCTGACTTCAACTCTCCTCGATGCCCTCACCGCCCAAGACGCGCCACGCCGCTCCTCGCCGCTGTTCGCCACCAGCTCACATTGAAAATGAATGACTTCCGGCCACTTTGACACTCTCGTCGGCGGCGGTGTGAACGCACGGTTATAATTTAAAATGTACCCCTTAGTCGAGCCAACTTACCAGTGAGCTTGTATGAATTAAAAGTGAATGTGCAGTTCTGAATATCAAATGGAAAGCTGTAGATGTCCATGTTGCAGGAACTGATCACATGAATGGGAAGATCATCCATTACCTTACCAGTATGTTGGACATAGAGGTAATATGTGTCTGGGGATTTATTTTCATCCATGCTTCAAAGTAAAACAAGCAACTTTAGGAACAGGTAGTGTTTAAATGTTACAGAGCATATCTTCTATTATCCAACGTATTTGTGATAAATTTTGAGTGAGTCTCAAATGTGCTAACAATTCAGGTGGTATTTCATGAGATACACAAGAAAGAGTTCCAGATTTGTATGCAATGTTCAGCATTGACATAAATATAATAGCTTCATATTTTTCAACTTACAATTCATTAATTACAACATCAGGAATCCACAGCTTTTTTCTTGGCAGTGAGATTCTGTCTGTTCCACATTCATCAGGATCCCAGCTCAAACCTTCAATATTCCAAAACTACAAACACACACAATACCGTATTGACCCGAATATAAGAATACTTTCAAAACAAAAATTTAAATAGAAAAAATATGCAATATGAAAATAATTGAAGACAAAATGTGTTTTACTGAGAAAAAACAAGATTTGGTTTTTAAAAAGCCTTTTTCCAAAAGGTACATCTGGAAAAAGGGGGGTCGTCTTATATTCGGGCCAATACGGTATATATATTTTTTCTTTATGATAAAACTTGCATGAAAATGTAGGGAATCACACGGAGAGGCCTAAAGACAGCTACGGAAAGACTTACCAGATACACCCAAATGAATGAATCAAATATTTGAGCTTTTTCATCCTGAAAGAGAAAAATTAAGAATGTATAAAATTTTATCTCACAATTGCCTAAAGACCTGCCGTGGTAAGCTGGCGTGGTGTTCTTTAAATGAAAAATTTAAAACTATAACGTTTTTTTTTTATTTTTTTAATCTATCTAAACAGTAATTCCTACATGTTAGGGGTTCCTCAGGGTTCAGTGCTCTGCCCCTCCACTTCTTGAAATACACAAACTTACTGAGCCCATAATCAGATGATATGCAGCTCTATTTATCATTACAGCTAGAGAGCCATGCAATATCTGCTCATATTTCTGGCCACCTTTTCAGACTCTTGCCTCTGCTCTTTTCTTTAACTTGGCCCTAATTGTACTTCGCCAGTATACGTGATTCACTCTTTTGTCCTAATTCCCACACATTTGATTTCCAGTGATATTAAATCAACTTACCACATCTAAAATTCCATAGAGAGTGAAGCTCACACTGATGTTGGTGGGAGTTTTTGGGTAAAAAACTGGCCTCACATCAGTCTTTTCAAAGATACTTCCCTTCAAGGCACTTAAAAGAGCATCTGTAGTGGGTTCGGAGCAGTTAATAGTCCCTACAGATTTCATTAATAGGGCTGCAAGAATAAATGAATACATTAAATAAAATAACAAGACATAGTCATGAAAAATATATTTAAATGGATGACCTTGTTGAATGAAATAAGTGAAATATCAATTGAAAATGATCAGAGGCTTTTCATTTTTTTTAAATATGAATTTTTAAAAGATGAATTCATTATAGCTGTTTCTGTTAGAATTTGAAATCAAGTGGACATTTTATAATAACATTTTAGAATAGCGACTGAATATCAATCATAAACAGATGACTGACATTTATCACTTACACTATTCCTTTAACTTTACATGTGATTAATGTATTTTTATAAATACAATATTAAAATCTATACAAGTAAATATGTACCAGTTAAACATTACATAACTTTGTTAATTACCTTGTTAATTACAGCTTTCTTAAAGTGATACAATTATTTGATGTGATTACACTTGCAGTTTTAATTAAAATGTAATTTGATCTTACACTGCACGATGAGACAGTAGATAATGAGCTGGAACTGTGAAAGAAGAGCTGTGAATCCAGCCACCTGTAATAATGATATACACTTTAATAAATAAACCAGTTATTTGTTGAATTATGAAGTGTTTATTTCCACATCTAATAAGCACAGACATGACAACATGTGATAATGACTCTCCACACCTCTGATAACAGATGAACCAGTGAAATGGCAGGTTTTATTTTTTCCTACAAATATTCCATATAGGTTTAGTAATGGACACTTGGACTCACTGAGTGGCATTTTAATGCAACAGTGTCAATATAACAAACACCTAAATGTGTAAACTGCTTCTGAAAATGATTACATATTAAACACATTAAAACAGTTCAACACATATGTAATAACACCGTAATGTACAGAAGACAAACAAAAGTATATTATTAATAATTATTGTATTAATATTTCATCTGATGAACCTGCTAATTCAACAATTTGCATGTAGTAGACGGTGTTGAAAATAAACATTCAGAATAATATCAGAGATTTACTATTTTAACACAATATCTTACCTGTGGTCTTGAGAGCAACGCTACAGCCATCGCTTTCTTTAGAATGTAAAAACAGCTGGCAATAAGATTAATTTTTTAAAATTATTAATAAACCTAGAGTTTCATGATGTGTGTGAGGATTCAAATAGAGTCTCAAACTATATACCAAAACTGATTTGCCTAGATATTTGTCTGTCCCATACTCTGAGAAGCCAACAACATGCAAAGCAAAAAATATGTGGTGTAAATCCCACAAATATTGCAAATATGGCGGTTTCTGTGTTTTCCTTTTGAAGGGCAAAATGAATAACTCGTACAGAATAAGAATTTATTTACAAATTTTAATGAAACAATAAATAATATAAATCAGTAATAATAAAACCATCTTAGTTTTGAAGACCCTCAACTGATTCCCACCACTTCCAATGACACCATGTAGAAGATGTACATGCACAAGTTATTAGCACATAATTACACAACAAGAGTCACTGTGCACCAAATTCACAAAAATAAAAAAATTAAAAAAAAACGCCACGAAACATAAAGGATAGAAATTATTTAACGTGGATATGCTAATACATATTCAAGGCCCACTAACACATGAGGCCTTTCATGGTAATCATATTTTACATATTTCATAATATTAATGTTGATAGCACTGTATAATACATTTTTTATAAATGCTTTGTTTCACATTTATTTTTAATGCTTCTTCATGAAGTTTGACATGCTGAATACAAAAATTCAACTGATTCCCACCACTTCCAATGACACCATGTAGAAGATGGACATGCACAAGTTATTAGCACATAATCACACAACAAGAGTCACTGTGCATCAAATTCACAAAAATAAAAAAATTTAAAAAAACGCCACGAAACATAAAGGATAGAAATTATTTAACGTGGATATGCTAATACATATTCAAGGCCCACTAACACATGAGGCCTTTCATGGTAATCATATTTTACATATTTCATAATATTAATGTTGATAGCACTGTATAATACATTTTTTATAAATGCTTTGTTTCACATTTATTTTTAATGCTTCTTCATGAAGTTTGACATGCTGAATACAAAAATCACGTTTTGTGAATCATTAACAGTGCTCAAGAAAAAAAAAATGTTGACAACTTATACAAGCTAATCTGTTATTACTCATGGATAAAAATGACATGGTACATGCATAATACTGAGCTAACAACAACAGTTTAACATAAACAGTTACCAAAAGTGAGTCGTCCAAAACATCAGGGGCCTCATTTATAAAATGTTGAGTATAAACTATCCTAAATTTGTTCTAAGATAATTTCTCAAAAGTGCGTAAGTGCGATTCAGAGAAAACGAACGTGTGCACAAAAACACGTGCATACGCCTCTCTTCCAGATGTGACATTTATAAATCGCAAATGATCTTGAAATTGTGCGCAGCTGACTGGTGTCAAATCTCCGCCTTGTAAACGCCCCCTAATTAATATCATTACCATATAAAAGAGCACATGCCAAATTCGAATTTCTATTCTTGAGAATGACGAGCACAAAGAAAAAAAACTTTACTGAGTCTGAAATTGAGGTCCTGCCATCGGAGGTAGAGGTTCGTGCAGTGACGCTTTTTATTTAAAGGGGTTATATGATGCGATTTCAATTTTTCCTTTCTCTTTGGAGTGTTACAAGCTCTTGGTGTATATAGAAGATCTGTAAAGTTGCAAAGACTAAAGTCTCAGATCCAAAGAGATATTCTTTATAAAAGTT
>NW_015656602.1:217839-219872 GCF_001515625.1 Sinocyclocheilus rhinocerous
ATCAAATCTGTGCGTACGCACATTTTATAAATGAGGCCCCAGAAGTGTATATTGGATGAATTTTGTTTTTTATGACTAGTCCCACGATGTTCTGGAATGTTCCAGAAAGCACTAGAACATTACAGAATATTCCAGAATGTTCAAGGGGCGGATTTAGTGTCCTAGGCAAAATATAGGAATGGGGCCCCATACATTTGCACACATTTACCTAGATCAACCAGCTTGCTGCTGCACAGTGGTGTCCCATAGTTGTGTCCAATGTTTCTAAATTTTTTATGTACGTTATAATGGCTTTCTTTCATGTAAACCACGACATAGCAATTGATTTACAGTTGAGATACCTGTTTTCACAACAATAAATTAAATTATAAAATGATAAACCTCACAATTGAGCCTTTAAACAATTTTTTTTAAAGAAAAGGGAAGAGTCAGAAGTATAAATTGTAATATGAAGGGGTTATGTTGGTGGATCTTCGCATTGATCTGAACAAAAACTGCTGACTGGATTATTGAAAATGCACATTTATTCTCTGCCAGTAGGAGGTGCTCCGCTCATAAATGCTACTTTATCAAATAAAATGAAAATGCCACCAAAACTTTTCTGAAGACAATCAGTTCCCTTCAAAGATTTTCGTTTGCTACAAGCAGGATACACAAGAAGCATGTTCAACATGAACACGCGGACGGCTGTCTTGGTAATAAACACCGTAAACACCATATCCGCTCTTAATGCGCATCTCGTATATGAAAAGCATTTTAGGGGGCCCTTGGCTTTTGGGGGCCCAAGGCGGTCGCCGACCTTTGCCTAATGGCTAAGTCCACCCCCAGAAACTTCTAGAATGTTCCCATCCCTGCCAAAACTTATTATTACTAAAAAAATGGGTCCCACTTTATATTAAGTGGCCCTAATACCTGTGTACTTAAATAGTAACTAGATGTGTACGTAAACTTACTGGCCGCTGCTGTGTAACATCAGAGTAATTACATGTTAAATCTAATATAAAGTGTAACACTTTCTTGACCAAAAAGTGCTGTTAGTCCTGTTACACATTTGTACTTTCATTACCAAAAAGTATTTACCATAATAATGATCCTATGTGAAAATAAATAGTACAATAATAATTAGCATCACAGAAGTCACAGGTGTGCTGTTGCAAAACAACGCGCACAAAGATGATTATTCCACAAGGACTTCTACTGAAAATACTAAGGAGGGGTACATCCAAACACAAGTAACATAGAACCAGGCAACTCAGGGAAGAAAATGGGGAAACTTTATACAAACACAAATGCGGGACTAAGGACTTATTGAACTAGACACATGTGAACTGAATAAGGCAATTGAGGGGAAACAGAAACTGGGTCAATGACCAAAACTAGGGCAGGAGAACAGGAACAGAAAGAAACACAAACAAAAGTCTATATCCGTGACAATTACATAAGAACCATACAATTTTTTGAATAACATTTTTTTTTATTACAGTGATTATGACATGGTTTGGATGACATTTCATAAACCTTATTAACACTGTTTAGTTTGTGGTAGTTGCCAAAACCTCTGAAATATTCATTTTCAGAAGCAGTGTTAACCGAATCCTGATAACATTATTTATTAAGTATGAAATATTTGTGTGATAAAGATACAAATCAAATATGAAATCACAGTTCAGATTTCATCTATAAAAATACTCCTGTAATAAAATTGTGTTTTATTTTAGCAATGTGAAGTGAAATGTGGAAACGCAACAAATAGAACCATCTGGACAGAAATACTTTAAAAACATGTTTAAAATAAGTTTTGGTTCTACTTTCAAAAATGACTTAAATGTAAAGTCCCCCATGTTGAGTCATTGGAGTGAAAGTCTATTGTTAACTTCGAAATCATAAGAAACAAAACTGAACCTAGTACATAGAGTATCTGTTTTGGGTTCCAAAGGTCAGCAGTGCTTTAGCTGTCAAATTAACAGAGATTATAGCAGAATAAAGACTTATGAATGGTGATCAGTTTTGTATCATAAATATGTGATTTTTAC
>NW_015656603.1:0-3037 GCF_001515625.1 Sinocyclocheilus rhinocerous
TGCGCGTTAAATATCGCATGCGATTTATCGTGCAGCCCTAATATCCACTAGTAAAGATGTTAATTCTTGATATCAACAATTCAATTTTCAATAGTTAAAATGCAAATTCTTGATATCAGGAACAAAATTTAAACTAAAAACTATCATTCTTGAAATCTGTAATTGTATTTTCACTAATTAAATGTCACTAGGCCGCCATTCAAATTCAATTGTTGATATCAAGAATTGATTTCTTACTAGTTGAAATTCCAATTTCACATATCAGAAATACAATTCTTACTAGAAAAACCTTTATTTTTGATATCAGAATTCACGTGCTTACTAGTGCAAATGGCTATTCTTGATATCAACAATTGAATTGCTACTAGTACAAATGTTAATTTTTGATATCATGAATGTAATTGTTACGAGTAAGAAAGCCATTTTAGATATCAGGAATTATATTGATATCAGAAATACATTTTCAGATATCAGAAATAACAAATGTAACACGTTTAAATACATTTACAAATATCAATAATTAACATTTCAACTAGAAACAATTGAATTCCTGATATCAAGAATTCACATTTTTACTAGTAACAAAGTAATTATTGATATCAATAAAGGCAGTTCCTATCCGAAATTGCCCTTGCAACTAGTGAAAATAGAATTACTGAGATCTTAAATAATATTTTAACTAGTAAAAATACTTTTACAGATATCTAGAAATGCCATTTTTACAGGTAAAAATAGCTATGGTAATGAGTTTAATGAAGATTAATGAGATCTGTTTTTTTGCCATAATCCAATAGGCCAAAGATGGTGGAAGAACATCCATGCATAGAAACGCTCCTCCTTTATTTATTCGTTTAGTCAATGAAACAAAAATGATATTATGGCTGGATTTTTTTATTTTGTGTTAATTTTTTTTTTTTATGTAGTTTCTTTTTATTGTCCACCAAGTCCTTCGGATAATTAAAGGGAAAAAATGAACAAGGCATTAATTTATTATTTTTTCTCCATTTCTGTCACCATTGGAGTTTTGGTTCCTTGCCACTGTCGCCTTTGGCTTGCTTAGTTGGGGATGCTGATTGCACAGACACTATTGGAAGAGAGCTGAACTGGATGATAACCTGTTGTCCAGTTCTTGAAGTACAGGGCCTGCCCTACACTGGACAAGATGATTGATACAGTTCTATTTAACCTATTTCTTATGCCCGTCTCAGCCATTTCAATGTCACGTTAAATATGACACTACACTGATACACTAACTCTTCTGACAGTTGCTTGAAATATGCAACAGTACATAAGACATAATATTTGAATGAAATATGCAACAGTCTCTATCAATTGTAGCAGGTTCAGAGTGGAATAGACAACAATTTAATAAGAATTATGTAATCTTGCCCATCTGGTTCTTTGTTTATTATAATTATAATTGTTGTTGTTGTTGTTGTTTTACTTTATAGATATAAATGTTACTTAACCTGTTAACCTGCACCCCCCCATTTTGGGACTCTCAGCTGAAAATTACCTACCTAACTTAAAATTGTAACAGTTCCTGACTTCAGTGTGCTACACACACAATTTTGGTGTCTTGGGTTGAAAGTCACATGTCTCATGAGTTTATATTTCAAATCTGAAAAGATATAATGAAAAATGAGATTCCTGCAACCATTTTTCTGAGATATGTCTATTCCTTCCCCCATCTGTTTGAGTATTGAATGTATTGAAGGGTTCTACAAATTATTTTAGTCATTATACATACCACTGCATAGTTTTTCATTTATAAAACAATATACATAATCTTAGACATTGTATAAGTGATTTATTTGAGCACTAGAAAAAGACAGTAAGAAAAATTTTTGAGTAATAAAATTAATAAGGAAAAAAAAGAATTAAAGGGGTCACAGGATGCTATTTTAAAGATCATTATTTTGTGTATTTGGTGTAACAGAATATGTTGACATGCTTTAATGTTCAAAAAACACATTATTTTTCAAATACTGTACATTATTGTAGGTCCTCTATGCCCCGCCTCTCTCAAACACGTAGTTTTCAACAAAGACCCCTCCTTTGACAAGCGCAGTCTGCTCTCATTTCCTGGAGGGACATGAGTTTCGCTACTTCTGTGACTGGATATGTGGATTTTCTGTGCGAGGGCGCCCTCTGGCGTCCAGTATGAATGAAACAGACATCGTGTGTTTATAGTGCTAATGGCCAATCCATCATTTTTGGGGGAATTTTTATTTTTATTTTTTTTAGTAAGTATCGGTTTAGGCACCAGAACCGTTTTAAAAGTATTGATTTGGCACCGGTATCGAAAAAAAACCAAACGAAACCCAACCCTATTTTTGATATCAAGAATTCGTGTTGGTACTAGTGGAAATGTAATTCCTGATATCAACAATTTATGTCCTACATGTGGATAAATGTTAAAAGGGCGACAAAACTATTACAGATATCAAAAAATGCATTTCTTTCTAGTTACAATTCTAAATACACATATCAGCATTGTATTTCTTACTAGTAAAAATGTAAATTCTTTATATCACAAATTCAATTGTTACTAGTTGAAATGTTAATTCTTTATATCTGTAAATCTATTTGAACATGTTACATTTGTTAATTCTGATATTTGAAAATGTATTTCTGATGTCAATAATTAGGAGAGTAATTTATGATATCTAAAATGTCTTTCTTACTAGTAACAATCACCTTCATGATATCAGAAATTGTCACTAGTGACAATCGAATTATTGATATAAATAGTGAACATATTTACTAGTAAAAATTCAATTGTTGATATCAAGAATAGCCATTTGCACTAGTAACCACGTGATTACTGATATCAAAAATAAAGGTTTTTACTAGTAAGAATGGTATTTCTGATATGTGAAATTGGAATTTCACCTAGTTACTAGTTGAAATTTAATTAACGATATCAAGAATTAGCATTTTTACTAATGGAAATGTAATTCTTGACATTAAAAATAACCATTGTTACTAGTAAAAATCCAATTCCTAATATCAAGAATTAGCATTTTAACTAGTA
>NW_015656603.1:4684-7164 GCF_001515625.1 Sinocyclocheilus rhinocerous
CCCCTCCCCCTACTGTCCTTTTTTTGGAAAACTGAAATGGTCACCCTATTATAAATATACTTCATTATTATGAAAATACCAGAGATGGCTTAAATAACAGAAAAACTATATTGTCGCAGTCGAGTGTTTATTGTCTTTGTTTTTATCATTCAAAACGTTTATATGTTCTGTTTACTCAGTTACAGCTATAATAGCAATGCCTTTGTCCATATAAGGGATTTCCTGGAGGGTCATGAGTTTCGCTACTTCTGTGACTGGATATGTGGATTTTCTGTGCGAGGGCGCCCTCTGGCGTCCAGTATGAATGAAACAGACATCGTGTGTTTATAGTGCTAATGGCCAATCCATCATTTTTGGGGGAATTTTTATTTTTATTTTTTTTAGTAAGTATCGGTTTAGGCACCAGAACCGTTTTAAAAGTATTGATTTGGCACCGGTATCGAAAAAAAACCAAACGAAACCCAACCCTATTTTTGATATCAAGAATTCGTGTTGGTACTAGTGGAAATGTAATTCCTGATATCAACAATTTATGTCCTACATGTGGATAAATGTTAAAAGGGCGACAAAACTATTACAGATATCAAAAAATGCATTTCTTTCTAGTTACAATTCTAAATACACATATCAGCATTGTATTTCTTACTAGTAAAAATGTAAATTCTTTATATCACAAATTCAATTGTTACTAGTTGAAATGTTAATTCTTTATATCTGTAAATCTATTTGAACATGTTACATTTGTTAATTCTGATATTTGAAAATGTATTTCTGATGTCAATAATTAGGAGAGTAATTTATGATATCTAAAATGTCTTTCTTACTAGTAACAATCACCTTCATGATATCAGAAATTGTCACTAGTGACAATCGAATTATTGATATAAATAGTGAACATATTTACTAGTAAAAATTCAATTGTTGATATCAAGAATAGCCATTTGCACTAGTAACCACGTGATTACTGATATCAAAAATAAAGGTTTTTACTAGTAAGAATGGTATTTCTGATATGTGAAATTGGAATTTCACCTAGTTACTAGTTGAAATTTAATTAACGATATCAAGAATTAGCATTTTTACTAATGGAAATGTAATTCTTGACATTAAAAATAACCATTGTTACTAGTAAAAATCCAATTCCTAATATCAAGAATTAGCATTTTAACTAGTAAAAATTGAATTGTTGATATCAAAAATTCATATCCTGTGAAGGAATAAGATTGTTAATAATAATCATTTGATTGTTAATCATAATATAATAATCAGGGCTTAAAGTTCTCTGGCACCGTGCCGGATCTCCGGCGTGCGGCATTTGGCTGCGGGGAAAAAAAAGATAAGTCGTCCTACATTTAAAAATACTGGTTGATACACAGCTTTCACTCTCAACCAAACTAACATTACTAGCCAATCAGAAGTTTTTGCTCTTATAAACACGAGATGCGCATAATAGTATCCAATTGCAGAGTCACATCTGATGAATGGAAAAGAAGCCTGGGTCTCGAGTATGACACACTGAAAAAGCTGCGAGGCACAATGGTCAGATTTCCATCTAGTGTCATATTTACATAGAAAAGCTATTAAAAAAGCAGCGGAGCTTTGTAAACAGCTCAGAGTAATCATGTCATTGTACATCGCGATTTCAAAATAAAAGTTTCTGAATTTGCACGTGGCCAAATATTAAAATTAAATGGATTTAAACGTCGTTGAAATACATGAAACATCACCAGGCATTCTATTTGTATTACTAAAAAACATCAGATTACTCGTGTCAAAATAATCAGTAGATTACTTGATTAGCAAAATAATCATTAGTTAAAGCCCTAGATTAGTTAAAACATTTCAAAATACAACTGCATTGTTTTACTTTTTGTGATCAAAAGACTAATATTTTGTCATTTGAAAATTTCTTAAAGTATTAAAACATTGTCTCGTTCTAGTGAATCAAGTATCTGCATTTTGTCTCATGTTTTATTAGTTTATTTGTTAGAATTTGAAAGATAATTACAATATTGATTGATAAGTGAGATCTGATTTTAGTCCTTGAAAACCAAAAAAGTAGTGCAAGTCCTTGAAAGTCCTGGAATTTTATTTTACAGTATCTGTACGAACCCTGTTAAAGTTTCTTGGACCATTTTAATGTTTCTGTTGTTGTTAATTGAACTGAACTGTAGTTTTCTGTAGTAAACTGTCTTTGTATATTTCCTATTTTATATTAATTGACTAGTATTTCATTTACCATTATTTCTTTTGAACAAAACCATTTTAGAAATGTCATGTTTTAGATTGTAGGTCATCTTGTTCCCTGTCAAAGAAAAGCTAACCAGCAAAACTTGATATCAAAAGCATCCTAAATGTTACATGTGTTTGCACCATATTGTAGTGAGTAAACTTTCTTGGTATTGCTGTTTCAAATATCCCACCATAATCTGTAGTCTGAGCCTGTGAAGTGCTAATGGCAATGGCAGATACGTTACTAG
>NW_015656603.1:7174-12994 GCF_001515625.1 Sinocyclocheilus rhinocerous
AAAGCTAACCAGCAAAACTTGATATCAAAAGCATCCTAAATGTTACATGTGTTTGCACCATATTGTAGTGAGTAAACTTTCTTGGTATTGCTGTTTCAAATATCCCACCATAATCTGTAGTCTGAGCCTGTGAAGTGCTAATGGCAATAGCAGATACGTTACTAGTTAGTTTCAAGGAAAATAATTTTCAAATAATGTTCTTTTTTTTTTGCCAAATAACCCTTTGTATGTGTCCGTCTCCACAACCCCTAACCCCCGGAAAAAAAGTTCAGGCTCAGGATTTTTTTATGCTTTAACCCCTGAATAATATATTATGTGTCAGGCAGTCATTCACGCAATGGTATGCAAAATTATGATCCTACTTAAACAGCTACTTCAATTAGGGTACAATATTCAGCAATCAAATATTTATTTATCAATCACTGGACACCTATTTGGAAGTTGAAAACAAACATTTTAACATTACAACAATTATTAAATGATCAATATGTTTTGATTTCAAATGTAGCCAGAAACATAATCAGGAAGTAGCAACAGAACTTGTCAAGGAGTATTAACCAACTCCAACCACTGAATCTATTGAGAGCCATAGAAGTATAGAGGACATACACATATACACTTATAATAAGTGCAATTGCACCAAGCACATCACATTCTATTACTCATTCATGTAACTTAGAATGGGAGATGGATCGGTGTGTGAAAGGGAAGAGAAAAACCATAGATGAAGTCGCACAGACCCAGGCAGGTGCTGGTCATTCAAAAGCTAAATGCAGAAAATATGACGAGGCATATCTTGCTCTCGGCTTCACTCACCGTGTCTATACCGGACGCTACAGTTGTCGCGTCGTGCCGCAACTTTGTGTCAGTATGTCATAAATAGAACAAGGCATCCGTTTAATGTCGGGGATTTGTCGTGTCGCGTTGCAGTCACTGATTATAATGGGTTCTACTGTATTTTGCCACTCGCGTCCGGTGTAGACACAGTGTTAATTTCGTTGGTGAAGAGGAAAGGCCTGTGTGTCCTATGCCTTAGCGGACAGCAAACCCACAAAAATAAATAAAAATAAATAAAAAATAACAAAGAGAATAATAATATTATTCTCTCTATGCTATTTGTCAATGTTTCAAGTGATGCAGGTGTTTTTCCCCAGTAGGTTTTTTTTTTTAATTATTATTAAAAAAGCATTAATTTTTCATAATGTTTAGTGAAATTATTTGGTAGTCTGAGGTGGGGTGGGGATTCAGGAAGTGGGGAGGGGCGGCAGATTTTTTTTATAGGTTTAAAAGGGGGTGCGACCAAAAAAGTTTGAGAACCACTGATGTAAGCGATTTAGAAAAAGTTCAGTCGATTCACACCTTATATCATCGCCACAATATGTATTGTCATATCACCCAGCCCTAACATGCAATAATGCTTTATCCCTCTGGTATTGTTCGGCATTTTAGCCCAGAAATTTTTTTTTTTTTAATAAAAAAATTCGCTACTTCATTGGAATGGTATAAAACTCGCTGACTTTTATGGTAGTCACTATGTGAACACACACACACAAAAAAAAAAGGTGTACTTTTCCACAAAAAAAATCATCAGAATGGTACGAAACTTGGTGACTTTTATGGCATTTGGAATGTGAACACAAAAAAAATTGAGGGCATAATTTGAGCAGGCTAAGTGGTCGTAAAAAAAAAAAAAAATAGTCACACTTGTTTTGTTCGCGGATCGTCATTAGAAATAAATGGGAAATACGCAAAAATATGGAAATACAGAGAATTTCTTGTGTGTACAATCTACAAGTCATTCACGATGCAGAAAAAAGTGCACAGCAATGAAGGTTTGACACTCTACAATATCAAGAGTGCAAAACAAACACACTCGCGCACATATATGAACTAGTGTGACTGTAACACACAGCATGTTTTTGCAAATACGTGAAATAAAATCAATAATTTAGCCACAATGGAGTAAAAACACAGACACCAAAGAAAGGGGTGACACTCTAAAACTTCAAGAGTACAAAACAGACACACACACACTCACTTACACACTCACAAACACACACACACAACACACTATTATACACACACAAATGAACTGGTGTGGCTGTTACAATATGGCAAAATTGAGCCAGAAGACTCAAATAAGAGGTTGAAATCAGATTGATTAACCTCTGATAAAGCATTCCTGTTCATATTTGTTACATTTTTGTTGAACTCTGATGTTGTGTAATAAAATGTCTTTCTTTGTGTTCAGGTTTACTGTAGTAAAATTAATACAAAAACTGACATTTCAAACCAACATTTAAAAAAAAAAAATCTTTACAAAAAGTTGTCTTTGAAAACATCCAAATATAAATATATAAATCCAAATCCACAACTTAAAAAAAAGTATTTATGTCTAAAAACAACTAAAGAATTTATAAGCCTTTTATATAGAGCTCTATAGGAAGGAATCTTTATAAGCCTTTTATATAGAGCTCTATAGGAATCTAGTGGCTAAACCACGGAATTTCAAGTTTTTCTTTTTTTACTCCCACTAGATGGAACTAATCTGCCTTAAAAAATTGGATTTAAAAGGCATTGTCTCTATTTTAACATGAAATACTGCCGTAATTGAAAAGTAAAAGAAAAATTTTAGAAAATACATTTTTGTATTATTTTCAATAGGAAAAATTTATCATAATTATTGCATAAATATTAAATAGTACCATGAAATTCTCTCAAAATACAAAAGAAAAAAGAAAAAAAATATTATTGAACAAAAATATATTACATTGATTTCACAGAAAATTAAAAAAAGTTAAATTTCAGGTTTCCGGTCACTTTTGACCGCGAACAACACAAGTGTGACTCCCAAAAGAACAATACCAGAGGGTTAAACACATTTAACAAGCTAGTTGATAAAAAAACAGCTGATTAACTATTAAAACTGATTGGCTGACTCTACTTTTCCCCTTGTCAGTGCTCTTTTATTCTTTCATGTTAACTGAAGGCAAATCTGAATTATGCACTATTTTAACTTTAATCAACATGTACAATTGACCACGACATCCTCACCTTATCTTATTCCAGAAAAGTCACTCACCCAATGCTGAATGGAGTTGTGCAGCTGCAGCTCACAGAATGAATGTTGGGGTTGAGGGAGGGGGTGTGTCTGAACTAAATCAGCACCCTGATAAAGAAGTTGACTGGCACAAAATATTTTATGTATTTTGAAAACACAAAAATACAAATCTTAAATGAATTTAAATACAAATTACATTAGATTTTTGCCAAAGGCTTTAAAATACAAAATAGTATTTTGTATCTCAAATACGTATTTTAAATACATGTACAGTGCCGTGAAAAGGTTTTTGCCCCCTTCCTGTTTTTTTTATTTTTTGCATATTTGTCACACATAAAAGATTCAGATCATCAAACCAATTTTAATATTACGCAAAGATAATGCAAGTAAATACAAAATGCAGTTTTTAAATGATAATTTCATTTATTAAGGGAAAAAAGCTGTCCAAACCTACCTAGCCCTACGTGAAAAATTATTTGCCCCTCCTCTTAAATCATGAAAGAACTGTGATTAACCACATCATTTTAGAAAGCTGAGTTAAATTTCACTAGCCACACGCAGGACTGATTACTGCCAGACCTGTTCAATCAAGAAATCACTTAAACGCAGTTTGTATTTACTCAGGTTATCTTTGTGTAATATTAAAATTAGTTTGATGATCTGAATCTTTTAAGTGTGACAAATATGCAAACAATTAAAAAAACAGGAAGGGGGCAAAAACTTTTTCACACCACTGTATCTGAAATACTGCCCATCCCTGGTTCTGCTCATAGTTGTTTCTTTAAGGCTACGCTCACACTGTCAGTTTTTGGGATTGACAACCGCATTTTCTTTACAGGTGTGAGTCTCGAAATGTCCTGTTCACACAGCAGCTTACAGTTGTGTTTAGAATACTGTCTGTATGAACGTGCAACAAGAGCCAATCCGGGATTGGTGTGAGTCTCGAAATGTCCTGTTCACACAGCAGCTTACAGTTGTGTTTAGAATACTGTCTGTATGAACGTGCAACAAGAGTCAAGCCCGGATTCCTTACTAGTAACCATAGTGACAGTGACCAAAGTAAAATCAAAGATGGCGACGTGCATAAAACTGAAAGTCTTATCACTTTCTGACACGACAAGAGTCCAATCGAGCCGCGAGTTCTTTGAACTACTTTCGTCAAATCTTCATTAACCGACAGCAGCTTTTATATTTGGGTGGTACGGTGCCCGGGAGCTGCAGGGCTCCAGACAAAAAAATCGAGTAAGGAGCCATTGGTTCCTATAAGAAAAAAACGTAGGCGCCAAATTACTTTTTTAGGTGCCACAGAATAAACGTGTTTTATTTATTTTATTATTATTATTTTATTATTTATATTTTATATTTACATTTTAACATTTCAATCATACTGTCATGTGTTTATGTCTCATCTTTTCTTGACTTTATCAGCATTTTAATTCATCTTGTAGATGACCAGGGAACTAAGGTTCACTTAAAGTGGGAACTAAATGTCTTTTCCAACTTGAAATATACAGTCACAAAAAATTGTTCATTACACAGAATCTTTATCAATATCATGGACCATAAGCATCACTTGGCCACAGAGTGTAGTTTGGGCTCCTCCTCAATGCATCCTGTAAATGTTGTCATACACTCTTAAAAATAAAGGTGCTTCACGATGCCATAGAAGAACCTTTTCTGTCTAAATGGTTTCATAAAGAACCTTTACATTTCACAAAAGGTTCTTTGTGGCGAAAAAAGGTTCATCAGATTATAAAAAATTGAGAAAGAGATGGTTCTTTAAAGAACCTTTGACTGAATGGTTCTTTGTGGAACCAAAAAATGGTTCTGTGAAGTGTGAAGAACCATTTAAGCACCTTTAGTTTTAAGAGTGTATGTCTTTCACACTTTCAGTCTGTTTTTCTTAATTAGTAAAATGCAATTTTATAGGAGGAGTTGAATCATGTAGACAACAGGTTAAGTAAAAATATGCAATAGCACATAAATATAGCGAAATGCTCTTTATAGTTATTTTTCTAGCTGACTGATGAGTTTATGGACACCAAAGAGTGCCAAAACTTTATTTATTGTTTGAATTTCGCTATGAATTTGGAATAATTTTAAAGCTGGAACTTTGTTTATTAAATAGTAACAAAGCACAAAGTGCACTTCAAATGAAGTTCACGCATTAACAGAACACAGCATAGACTAAGATCTTGATAAGAAGAAGCCATATTAGTATGATTATAAAAGAGAATTGTTAACGATATTGCCAATATCCACACAGCTGACAGCTTTACCTGTTGTAGTTTGTTCAAGTTGTGCACGAAATAGACGCTGCACTTTCACTTCGCACGTCTCCGTCATTTCGATCTCTCTCACGCTGCACAACTGAGCTGCATTTAGCAGGTGTGCGACAGTGCTGCTTTGCGGCAGAGATGAGGACTGTTTGAAACTCTTTTTTCCACTAAAACTTTGATGCGCATCGTCTCAGTTTAAAACGTGAACATAACAAAAGACGTGATCGCAAAACAATCAGGAAAAAAGGCATTACATGCAAAATTTTAAGTTATAACATGTAAATATATATATAGTCGCCAATGGCGACCTCAGCAAAAACTTAATTCGCAAATTAATATTTTTGGTCGCAAATGCGACCGTTTTAGTCGCAGTCTGGAGTCCTGAGCTGACATGTTCGGTTCACTTAGTTTTGTCGTGGCCATGACATAATAACTTGTGGGAACGTGATAATATGTCGTGGCCACGAGATCATTTTGTCG
>NW_015656603.1:13676-24569 GCF_001515625.1 Sinocyclocheilus rhinocerous
TGACATGTTCGGTTCACTTAGTTTTGTCGTGGCCATGACATAATAACTTGTGGGAACATGATAATATGTCGTGGCCACGAGATATTAATTTGAGGGAACGTCATATTAACTCGTGGGAACGTGATATTATGTTGTGGCCACGAGATCATTTTGTCGAGGTAAGGACATCCTTATGTCGTGGCCTCGAGATGTTATGTTGAGGGAACGACATTTTTCTCGTGGACACGAGTTTAATGCGTAAACAAACCTGCATGACCATAGCAACCCGGGATTATCAAAAATGGATAAAACATTTTTATTAACATTAAACTTTCAATTTTATATTTGTATATTATTATTATTACATTAACTTATTAGGGCTATATTTTTATATTTATTGTTATATATGCTTATTTCCCCTTTCAATTTGTGTATTGCTTTACCTAGTTAAAGTTTTGTATAATTATGCTAGCATTTGCTAGCCTACCATATATTTTGCAAATAAACGCCTGACAATTATGAATTATGCCAATAAAGTTTTGACTTTATGATTGTATTTATGTCAATGTGTAATGATAAATGATTCTGTTGTGTTTTCATTTACAAATGAAACTACGTGAATGATTAATTCCTCAACAAAACACTATAGTATTTATAATTATGGTCTATTAATTAGCCGAAATAAAATGAAATATATGTTAAATTTAAACTGCATTCCAGCAAAAATTCCAGTAAGCAAAATCAAAGCTTTATTGGCAAGTCAAGCATTTACAGTCGGCTTATTTACAAAAGTATTCAGAACATTAAGTAAAGAGATCGAAATGAAGGGTGTCATGAGTCCGGGCCCTGCGTTTCTCCCTCTCACCACCAGAGGTCGCCATCTCCCGTCCTCCCGGCCCCAATTCCCCAACCTTCTCACCACCAGAGGTCGCCATCTCCCGTCCTCCCGGACTCCATTCCCCAAACTCCATACACCTGTTCACTCATTACACCCTCAGCTGTTCCCCATTGTCACAGACTATATATTCTCCTCTCACTCACCACTCTGCCTGGCTGAATTATTTGCATTGTAGTTGTAAATTCTTGTTTGTAGAACATGGATGCAAGCACGTTCTGTTGCCGTATTTGTATCCTGGTCCTGTTCTTGGTTGAGATGTTTTTCAGCTCTTGTTTGATCTGTTTCTGTTTTGCTTTGTCTGTTTTTGTTTATTAAATCTTCTTTCACCTGCACTTGGACCCAGACCCTGTTTTTTCCACGGTGCTCTCTTACCAGACTGTGACAGAATTCAGCCAGCAAACATGGGTCCAGCAGGTAAGTTCCTCAACATCCGCCAGGGAGACCAGAGTATTGAGGATTACGCCAGGGACTTCGTTGGAGTGGCTCGACGGTCGGCTACGGAGAAGAGTTGCCTCATGGTCTTTTTCTAGGGAGGCCTAGCCGAGCCCTTCAAATTCCTTATGCCATACTGGCACCCCGAGGAGGCGCTGGAGGACTACATTAACCTGGCTCTGCAGTTGAGCGGCTCAGCCTTCAGGGTGGAGTTAGCTACGGAGCCCGCTCACAGTTCTCCCGAAGCGGCAATCCAAAGGGCGTCAGAGGCCTCGTCTGCCGCCCCCAATACCTCACACCCGTTCCCGGAGCGTCCCGGGCTGATACGCAGCGTGCAGTTACCTCTACTAATGTCGGTGCGAGCGGCGTGGTCTGCTCGCGGAGCTCTCAAAGTGGCGGTGTCCGCTCACAAAGCTCCAGAAGCGGCGGTGTCCGCTCACAGTTTCCCCCGAGGCGGTGGTGTCCGCTCACAAAGCTCCAGACGTGGCGGTGTCCGCTCACAGTTCCCCCGAGGCGGCGGTGTCCGCTCACAAAGCTCCAGAAGAGACTGTGTCCGCACACAGTTCCCCCGAGGCGGCGGTGTCCGCTCACAAAGCTCCAGAAGTGGCGGTGTCCGCTCACAATGCTCCCGTGGTGGAGCCCGCTGATGTTCCCTCCGAGGCAGCGGGGCTTGCTTCTGGCCTTCCCGAAGCGGCAGAGCCCGCTAATGTTCCCTCTGAGGTGGCGGGGCTCGCTTCTGGCCTTCCCGAAACGGCAGAGCCCGCCATTGCCCGTTCCAAGGCGGCAGCTCCACACACACCGCTGTGGTGGCTGCTGGTTCTGCACTGAGTCCCCATCCCGCCGGCTCTGCCTCAGTCCCCAGGTCCCCCTCTAGCACACGGACCTGGCCCTTCCATCTCTCCCCCTACTCCGCCCCCGCTCTGCCGTCCCCCTGGTCGGGTGCTTGGGAACGTCTGGAAGCCGATCCTTAGAGAGGGGGTTCTGTCATGAATCCGGGCCCTGCGTTTCTCCCTCTCACCACCAGAGGTCAACATCTCCCGTCCACCCGGACTCCCTTCCCCAAACTCCATACACCTGTTCCCTCATTACACCCTCAGCTGTTCCCCATTGTCACAGACTATATATTATCCTCTCACTCACCACTCTGCCTGGCTGAATTATTTGTATTGTAGTTGTAAATTCTTGTTTGTAGGTCATGGATGCAAGCACTTTCTGTTGTCGTATTTGTATCCTGGTCCTGTTCTTGGTTGAGTTGTTTTTCAGATCTTGTTTGATCTGTTTCTGTTTTGCTTTGTCTGTTTTTGTTTATTAGATCTTCTTTCACCTGCACTTGGATCCAGACCCTGTTTTTTCCACAGTAGAGTAAATGATGAGTCCGAAGATCCCCAAGATGTAGCAGAAGGCCTGGGTGCATCAGTCCGAGCAGGAGACCAGGGCAGTGCCGGATCTCAACACAGCTTCCTCGGCCGTGACACAGGAGCTGGACTCTCTGGACTTGGAATCGGCTTTAACACTGGAACTGGACTCACTAGAGTCACTGGAACAGGGAACAGCACTCCTGGCCGTGATGAGGGAACTGGAGTCATTGGAACAGAGAACGGCACTCCTGGCCGTGATGAGGGAACTGGAGTTATTGGAACAGGGAACGACACTCGAGGGAACTAGAGTCATTGGAACGGGGAACGTCACTCCTGGTCGTGACAAGGTAACTGGAGTCATTGGATTGGGGAACGGCACTCCTGGCCGTGACGAGGTAATTGGAGTCATTGGAATGGGAAAATGGCACTCCTGGCCGTGATGAGGGAACTGAAATCATTGGAACAGGGAACGGCACTCCGGGCCGCGATGAGGGAACTCTGAGAACAAGGGATCAGATCGGCTTCCATAGCCATCCCATGGTAACTCAGGGAACAATATACAATCATATTTATACACAAATAACACATCTGATATTTCAAAATCTACCCTCTGGGAAGCATTTAAAGCATTTATCCGGGGTTGTATTATTTCTTATAGTGTCTCAATTGACAGGTGGAAAAGAGAACAAAAAAAAGGTTAACAGACAAAATATCAGCGGTAGATTGTGAATACTCAACCTCCCCTTCACCAGATTTATACAAGAAAAGAATTTCTCTCCAAACAGAGTTTCAGTCACTTTCTGCTTCTGAAACAATAAATTTTTTAAAATGAGCTAAAACTACTTTTTATGAACATGGAGAAAAAACTGGCCAAATTCTTGCTCAGCAAATTAAAGAAGAATCTGCGTCACGGTTGATCACAGAGATTAGAATGGATTCGGGACAAACTACCCAAGACCTTTCAAAAGATAAATGATACCTTTAAAGATTTTTATAAAAAATTATACTGCTCAGAGTCTACCAATAATTGTTCACTTATAGAAAATTTCTTTGATAATTTGAATATTCCATCAATTTCCTTAGAAAATAAAGACTTCTTAGAACAACCCATAATTCTTGAAGAAGTGACTCAAGCTATTCATAATATGCAGTGTTCTAAAGCTCCAGGCCCTGACGGCTTTACGTCCGAGTTTTATAAAACCTTTTGTGACCAAATGGCACCTTTGTTACTTGATGTCTTTAGCAAATCTCTTGAGAATGGTTGCTTACCTCCCAACATTCTATCAAGCAAGCATTTCCTTAATACTTAAAGAAAATAAAGAACCTTTAGAGCCAAATTCATACAGACCTATTAGTCTTTTAGATGTAGACAATAAGATATTGGCTAAGATATTAGCTACTCGCCTCGAAAATATTCTCCACTCTGTAATATCCTTAGACCATACAGGATTTATTAAAGATAGACTTCTTTTTTTTAATATTAGAAGATTGTTTGATATTATTTACTCCCCTGTTTCTGATCAATAGAACCCTTAGCCATCGCCTTACGTGCTTCCAATACTTACAGAGGGATAACTAGAGGAGGGAAGGAAAATAAAGTGTCTCTGTATGCTGATGACTTACTATTATATATCTCTGACCCCTCAATATCGATACCTGCTATTATGTCAATTTTAGAGGAGTTTGGTGTTATTTCAGGTTATAAAATCAATCTTTCTAAAAGTGTATTATTTACAATTAACCATGCAAACACACATCAACCATCCTACTCTCACCCTTTTAAAGTTTCAGACTCCTTGACGCACAAAAACTGGTTCACTCTTCCTCAATATGTGCTAGACACGGACTTATACAGTTCAAGATATTGCACAGACTTCATCTTTCTAAAGAAAAACTTTCCAAGATGTTTCCATCTGTGGACTCAACCTGTGATAGATGCACATGTTTTGAAAGTGTCCTAAAATCATTACCTACTGGTCCACAATTCTTCAAATAATGTCACATATTATAAGAAGACCTCTGGACCCAGACCCAGTATTAGCTCTTTTTGGGGTTAAAGATGATAACATTACAATATCAAAGAGTCAGTATTCTGTGATTATATTTGTGATGCTTATTGCACGAAGACTTATTCTTCTTAATTGGAAACAAAAAAAAACATCCGACCCATTTCACTTGGATAAGAGAGGTCATGCAATACCTTCAATTAGAAAGAATTAGGTTTTCTATAAAAGATAAAGCTTATAAGTTCTATGACACTTGGGAATGCTTTATAGACTATTTTGAAAGTGACAAGGTGTTGTTTCCACTTTGAAACACTTGTGTGTGATAAAGGCATGAATAAGCCTCTCAGCATCAGGCCTAGAAAGAAAGGGTCTAATGCAAGCAATGTTACAAAAATGGAAAAAAGAAACTTTAGTTATGTTTTTGAAGTGAGAATTAAAAGCCAACTGAGCATCAAAAATCACACCCAAATTACACACCTGAGCAGAAGGAGATACAGGTGCATCTCAATAAATTAGAATGTCGTGGAAAAGTTCATTTATTTCAGTAATTCAACTCAAATTGTGAAACTCGTGTATTAAATAAATTCAATGCACACAGACTGAAGTAGTTTAAGTCTTTGGTTCTTTTAATTGTGATGATTTTGGCTCACATTTAACAAAAACCCACCAACTCACTATCTCAACAAATTAGAATACTCCATAAGACCAATAAATTTTCCATGACATTCTAATTTATTGAGATGCACCTGTATATGGGTATTGTCAACTGAAAGTTTAAAATTACTGAATTTATTAACATTAATGGAGTGCCAATTAATAAAATTTCAGTTTTAGAACAATTTAGTTTTAGAAAGTTGTTTCATCCATGCCTTAATTTCCAGAAAACAGGCAGAAAGTGTTAAAGAGGAAGAAGTGGAATCAGGCTGAGTACTAATATAAATCTGGGTATCGTCCGCGTAACAATGATAGCCCAAGCCATACTTCTGAATAATCTGCCCAAGAGGCAGCATGCAACTACTAAATAAAACAGGTCCCAAAACTGACCCCTGTGGGACCCCCTGACACAAAGTCACAGTCTGAGATCTATTAGTACCCAGGTAAACAAACTGAGAACGTTCTGAAAGATAAGATTTAAACCAGTTCAACAGTTCCAGATAGACTAATCCATCTATGTAGTCTGTCCAGTAATATGCTATGACATATCATATCGAATGCAGCACTAAGATCTAACAGAACCAAAATGCCACAAGCCCCAGAATCAGCTATAACAAGAAGGTCATTCAAGACCCTGACTAAAGCAGTCTCTGTGCTATGTCCAGACCTAAACCCAGATTGAAAAGTCTCTAGTAGGCTATTCGTGTAAAGATGAGTTTGGAGTTGGCTAACAACCACCTGCTCAAGGACATGTGCTAGGAATGGTAAATTAGAACTTGGCCAATAATTGGAAATCTCAGCAATATCACTCCCAGGCTTTTTTAGAACCGGTGTAACTGCTGCCATTTTTAAAGCAGGAGAAACAATTCCTTCACTAAGTGAGACATTGACAATGGCGGTGATGTAGGGTACAATAACAGAGTTTTGCAATACAGTAGTAGGGAAAGGATCCAGTATACAAGTAGTTGAGTTCATTGACAAAACAAGTTTAGAAATAAAATCATAATCAACAACATTGAAACTTAAGAAAACAGAGATTTGGAGGATGTAACTCAACAAATTCAGAAGCATAATCACCGGCAATGGAATTATAAATATACTCAATTTTACATGAAAAGTAATTGAGAAACTCTTTACACTGCTCAGTCGTGGAACAGTTAATGTTACTAGGAGGTTTAATAAGATTATTAACTGTTCTAAACAGAACTCTGGGATTAGAGATGTCACTGCTAAAAATTGTAGAATAATATGCCATATTTGCAGCTTTGAGAGAATTGTGGTATTCAATCTGATGTTGATCAAACATTAAACTATTTTTAATGGAGGAATCAAATTTAACTTGAGGAGCTTGTGGTCACTTATACATACATCAGTACATTCCAGTTGTTCAAGGATTACTCCTGAAGTGCAAACCAAATCTAATGTGTGACCGTGTTTATGCGTTGGAAAGTTAACATGCCGAGTGAGATTAAAACATTCAAGAGTGTCCATAAAGCTCACTGTATTAGCGCAATCCACGTTATCAACATGAATGTTTAAATCACCATTTAAAAGAACAACTGGACAGATTGCACTGGCAAGCATCAGAAACTCAGTAAATTCTGAGAAAAACACAGAGTTAGGTTTGGGAGGACGATAAATATTTAACACCAAGACTGGTGAGAGACCATTCAGTTTAAATGCCAAGCATTGAAATTATGAAAAACAAGGCAATGAAACTTCAATTAAAGCAACATCAGATCGATAAATTACAGCAAGACCACCACCTCTACCAGTGGAACGCGGCCGATCTATATCTATAAGTGTAGCCAGGCAGAGCACACATACTTTAAGATTAAGATCATTTGTCTGATGCCACGTTTCACAGAGGCAGAAAAAGTCCAGTTCTTTGTCCACAACAATGTCACAGATTGAAGCCGCTTTGTTGTTTATAGAGCGAGCGTTCAGATGTGCAAACCTAATTGTGTCGACGCGAGCCAGGCCCCGGGCGACGATCTCTCCCCCTTTGGTCTTCGAGATCTCCACCCGGAACCGCTTCGCTCCCCTCCGCGAGACGGAACGCGACGCTGTGATCGTCGGAGACTCCATCGTCCGGCACGTCCGTGCTACGATAGCTGAAGGTAAAGTGCACACCCACTGTTTCCCTGGTGCTCGTGTTTTCGATGTTTCTGCGCAGATACCTGCGATCCTGAAGGGCGACGAGAGCACCAGAGCGGTCGTGCTTCACGCGGGGGTTAACGACACCAAGACTGACAGTCACCACTGATAAGCTACCACTAAATATTGTAGAAACTTAATTTGCTGTAAAGTTGCTTTGCAACGAATTGTATCGTGAAAAGCGCTATACAAATGAACCTGAATTGAATTGAATATGTCTGGTGGAAATCCAACACAGCTCACCATCCAAATAACACCATTTCTCCAGTAAAGAATGGAGGTGGTAATATCCTGTAATGGGGGTGTTTGCAGCAGGGACTGGCACACTTGTCAGGATAGAAGGAAAAATGGATGGGGCAAAATTCCATCAAATTATTGAGGAAAATCCGCTGCCCTCTGCCAGAAAGTTGTCAATGGGAAAAAGGTTTACCTTCCCTTGCATGGCCCAGTCAGAGCCTAGACTCAAACCCCATTGAAAATCTGTGATATGAGTTTAAGACTGCAGTCCACAAACGGTCACCATCAAATTTAACAGAACTTGAGCAGTTCAGCAAAGAAGAGCGGGCCAATATTGTAAAGTCTAGATGTGCAAAGTTAGTAAAGACATATCCCAACAGACTAATGACTGTAATTAAAGCAAAAGCTGGTTCAACAAAATGGTGATCTTTTGTCCAACTGATTAAGTTTTTTTACTTTTTATTTATTTTTTCTGACATGTTGGTGTTATATCTTTCACTTGGATGTTATAAGTTCCACTGAGTAAATACAGCTGGATAAAACAAAAACTGTGTCTGTCTTCATTTCAGGCTGCAAAGCAACAAAATGTGATTATTTTAAAGTGGGGTGATTATTTTCTAAACCCACTGTATACTGTTATCAAACTTCAATATACATAAGGGCAAGAATCTTGTTAAGTAACTGTTAACAGTGTTGGGGGTAACACATTACAAGTAACGCGAGTTACGTAATCAGATTACTTTTTTTCAACTAACTAGTAAAGTAACGCATTACTTCTTAATTTACAAGAAAATATTTGAGTTACTTTTTCAAATAAGTAGTTACTTTTTTCCCCCATTTATTGATTGAAAGCTCTCCTGTCCCCTTGTTGAGAGAAATCGAGAGTAAGATGTTACTTTAGTTCTAGAATAAATGTGAACATGCATTAATTCATCTCACTCACTAACAAAAAAAATCTGATTTAGTTTTCCTCAAAATTAATAAAAACAGTTAAAAGCAACTCAGAATATGACTCAAAGCTGCAATAATTGATTTAAAAAGTAACGCAAAAGTAACATAACGCATTATTGTCAATAAAAAGTAACTGAGTAACGTAATTAGTTACTTTTTTAGGAAGTAACGCAATATTGTAATGCATTACTTTTAAAAGTAACTTTCCCCAACACTGACTGATAATACTACAATTTTCTAAGTATCTGTCAAAACAGCAATTTAAATATAAAAGTCAGCAAATGATTGTGTCACACTTACTGGAAAACAAGTGACTAAATCAATGTATTGTGTCAACTTAGGCCTATTCACTGGAGGTTTGCAAGGCACTATTTGTAAAACTGCTTTGAAAAAATAGATACTGTAAATCAACTTAATTAACTAAGCAGCTCCCATTGAATTATGCAAATATTTAGGACATCGCCAAGTAAGGCTCATAAAATCACGGCTTTATTTGAGCTCTATGTAATGCAATACTAATTCATAAGAAAACAGCATCACTGTAGAACAAAACAAAAACGTAATTGCTAACAGCATGCCATTTAAATTACATTTTAAATTACATAAAAAATTCCTGTAAACTTAATTTGTATGAAAAGAAACAGAGCTGTTGAGAGAGAGAGTTGTGTCAACTCCATTCACTCCAATGGACCAGTTTTCTTTTTTTTCTTTTTTTTTTACAGCAATGGCGGATCGTGGAGACTCTCAATAGTTACCGGAAGTTAGCACCAAATACTATCAGTGCCGTAGAGGTGCAGCAGAAGAGACCACTGTGATGAACTTTTAAAAGGTAAGACATTTATAGAATAAAATGGTATATTATCAGCACAGCTAATCAAATTACCTTGTGCATTAAAACAGATTATTTTTATATTATTAACCACTAAATTAGTAGATTTAGAGGATGTTATTAATTTTCTTCATGTAGTTTCATCCATCGTTGTGTAAATAAAGGTTTTAAATGTGATTTTTGCTGGTGGGGAGTTAAATATTAGAACTGGATTGATTACAAAGGATGCTTACTGTAAGTGAGAATGAAAAAATGTAAAATAGGCGAGCAGTTTTCATTTCAGAATCATACTAGTCTAAATAGTGAAACTTAGTAATTACCAAAAATTTATTATATACCACTATTGTTTTATAGAAGAAATCACAGTAAACCTGTAATTACTGTATTTTATACTTCTTAGCTACTGTGTTGTGGAGGAGCAGTGATGCCACAAGACTGACATGTGATGGAGCATCACTTAACCATTTCTCCTTCTCTATCTTGCTTTCAGAACAAGAACCACCTGAAGACTCCCTGTAAAGAGACATCATCCTCACAATCAGTGCAAGTCTTTCTCCCTGTTATTTGTGTCTTTGTGAAAAAGTGCACATTACCAAGTATGATTACATCACATTTTGTTGTTGTAATCTACACTGAAAAAAACAATAAGTAAAATTTACTTAATTTTTCTTTTGCAAGTTTTTGCACACACATTTTTAAAGTAAAATTTAAGTATGGAATTAAGTAAAAATCTACTTAACTAAGTTATGTAAAATTAGCAAAGGAAATACGTACATTTAACGTGGCCAGTTAGAGTTCGAAGAGTAATTTCTACTTAATTATTTGAGGTTTACTCTGAAATACGTAATGAAGTACGTATGTAATACATACATTTTATTCAGTCATGGTTTGTAAACTTTACTCAAACAATGTAACACTGAAAAAAAACATGCTATTAAAGAATGTGGTTCACTTACAAACATGTAAGTAAGCAAGTAAACGGCTTGTTATCCTTTTTAAGATAATATGTCTACTCAATATAGTTATTACCCAAATGAACACAGAGACCTCAAGACTTGGTACACAATACACAATGACGGTAACCCTCAGTGGATAGTGTTTGAGTATGAATGGGTCATTTTGAGTAGAAAATGAACTCCAGATGTCACAAAACAGCAAGTTACTAAACCTAACAACAAAAGCAACCATAAAACAATGTAAATAGAACTAGAAAACAGTGAAAAATGTAACCTTATTAATTATTCATGCCCCAGTGCATGATGGGAACAACGGGATCATAACTTTGATATTTACTTAAAGAACCTTTGTAAACATAAACAATTCAGAGTAAAATATACTTACGAGTAGGGATGTAACGATTCACTCAACTCACGATTCGATTCGATTCACGGT
>NW_015656603.1:24602-24932 GCF_001515625.1 Sinocyclocheilus rhinocerous
TTTTTTAACAAAATGAGATTTAAGACAAATTATAAATTAAATGTGTCCTTTTATTATTTCTTGGACAAAATGCTGCATGTTTCTTTGTGAAATTGAAATATAACACAATAATAATATACTAATATAGCACTTGCATATTATTGCTCTTTTCTTGGTTTTGATTGCTTCTATTGTCCTTGTTTGTAAATTGCTTTGGATAAAAGCGTCTGCTAAATGACAAAATTTAAATATAATGTAAATGTAAATAACAAAACTAAATTGAAATTTTAAAACAAATAAATAAGTAACACAAATAAAATAAATCTCTTTATATAAACAAAATAAGACTCT
>NW_015656603.1:24986-25522 GCF_001515625.1 Sinocyclocheilus rhinocerous
CTATCTTGCTTTCAGAACAAGAACCACCTGAAGACTCCCTGTAAAGAGACATCATCCTCACAATCAGTGCAAGTCTTTCTCCCTGTTATTTGTGTCTTTGTGAAAAAGTGCACATTACCAAGTATGATTACATCACATTTTGTTGTTGTAATCTACACTGAAAAAAACAATAAGTAAAATTTACTTAATTTTTCTTTGCAAAAGCAACCATAAAACAATGTAAATAGAACTAGAAAACAGTGAAAAATGTAACCTTATTAATTATTCATGCCCCAGTGCATGATGGGAACAACGGGATCATAACTTTGATATTTACTTAAAGAACCTTTGTAAACATAAACAATTCAGAGTAAAATATACTTACGAGTAGGGATGTAACGATTCACTCAACTCACGATTCGATTCGATTCACGGTTTTGATTTCACGATTTTTTTTTTTTTCAAAATGAGATTTAAGACAAATTATAAATTAAATGTGTCCTTTTATTATTTCTTGGACAAAATGCTGCATGTTTCTTTGTGAAATTGAAATATAA
>NW_015656603.1:26869-31379 GCF_001515625.1 Sinocyclocheilus rhinocerous
AGTGCAGCTCTGCTGTGTTTCCTTGGTTACCGCTGTAAACAAAGCAGAGCTGCACTTAAGAACTTTAATATGCATTATACAGAGGCAAGATGAAAAGAAAAAATACCATCTAAACTTTTCTAAAGACAGTAAGTTCCCCTCAGACATACATATAAACTCCTACCCCTAATTGAATCACGATTTGTTTAGCATCTCAACTGATTTGAATCGTCACATATTTGAAACGATTTTCAACCGGCTCGCGGTTAATCGTTACATCCCTACTTGCAAGTTCAAACTTTAATTTCTGCATGCTTAAATTGAGTACTAATATAGAATTTACTCTCTTTTTTAAATTCTTGCCAGAACTAAATTATTTAATGTAGAAATAACAATTGTTTTCCGTATTTACTTCACCACAAAATCTTTTTTATCAGTGTATAGCTATATTTAGATTGCTCTTTCTGACTCTATCCAGCCTTTTACAAAGACTTCAGATGTCCCAACACCTGTGAAGATATGACGCCAACCCTTGAGAGGACTTCAGATGTCTTAACACCTGTGAAGAGATGACGCTCCGCTTGAGAGGACTTCAGATGGCGTCAACTCTGAATAAACATACAAAACTGCCAATTTTTTTATCTGCCGAGTACATGATGTTAACTAACTACATGATTTGTATAGCCTAATCTTAGAAAACTTCTGCCATATGAACATTACTTTGACACAGTTACACCTTATAACAGAACTCTTATTTGTAATGTAGAGACATTTATTTTCTGTAAAGCTACTTTAAAACAATGTGTATAATAAAATATGGTATACAAATAAATGTGAATTGAATAAAACTTGATGCATCATTTTTTGTCTCCTCTCCATGTCAGTAGAAAAAACCATACATTCATACTCCTTTCTGTAATTAACTGTAGCATTCCCATGCAGCACAGCAAACCATGGTGGAAACTATACAAGGCCAATATGCTTTTCAATTTATTATAAATGTATAAATCTGTTGCTGTAAATAAGTGTATAAAAAGTCAACATACATAAAATATAGGATTATATTAAAATTAAAAACGTTGTTTTAAATTTGAATATACTATGAATACAGTGTTTCCCATACATTGGTTTATTTGTGGTGGCCCACCACAATATAAAAACTGACCACCAAAAATAGATTTTCCAACAGGCTTTGACTTTGTTGAATACACATGAGCACTGCACGTTTCAAAATCAAAAAGCAGCACAGGTGTTTTTGTATTACTATTTATTTGATGTCATTTTCATTTCATCTTTCCTATAATGCCTGCATTTTCTATCAGCCTGTCTGCTTTTTTCGTTCAGACCAACGCGAAAATCGACTGATGTTTTTATCAATATCAATATAATTGAAGTGTTTGCACTTGACTAACATACAAGTTTTAAGAACATAAAAATATATATATTTCAAAACAACAGCAAACACTGTCTTTAACCATGGTAACTTTAGTCTAAAATATGTTAACAAGGCAGGCAACCAGTTGACCACATTAATCCTCAAATGTTAGTGGATTTTATCTTATAAAAACAACACTGATATAACTACATATATACCACATATACATGTCGATGTTGTTTACAAATATTGTAAATAAATGCATTTATTGTTTACTAATTACCAAAAATCGCAGTTCTGTCTAACTCTATGTATTCCAATTGCCTGCTATGAAGTTCCTGGAACTATCTGAAGTCTATGTGAATCACGTGATGATCAACCATTTTGAACTTCTGGTGGCGCAACTCTCTCTCTCAACGGCTCTGAAAATAAATAAATAAATAAATGTTCTACTGTTCTACTGTATGCAGTGTCATTTCACCTAGAAACTGCAGGCATTTTTTTGGCAAAACTGTAAGTAGAGGCAAGTCTTTTCTTTCCAAAATGTTTGTTTGTAGTGGCAGAAAACTGATTTGTTGTCTACAACATGGAGTAACATCTTTGAATGTCATGCATAAACATTCCTAGGCAACCACTAGCGGGAACGTCCATTAGCAAGCTGACTGCCAGCCACTGGCGACATGCGGCAACATGTAAAGCTGCTTTGAAACAACCAGTATTGTATACAGCGCTATAAATATAAAGGTGACTTGACTTGACTTCCCTTACGAAAAAGAAGTTTATTCAAGTGTGCTATTAGTTTACTTCTTTTAAACTAAAAATAGGAAAGTATACTTTCAGTCTACTTTTTATTCACTTCTCAGAAATGTGCTTTATGTACTTCTCAGAAATATACTAAAAATGACATTCAAGTATACTTGACTTATACTTAGAAAAAGTCTAAATATATTTGAGCTATAGCTACTTGTGCTCCGGGAATCCATGCTTTCATTGTTATACAGTAGAGGGCGCTATTACACATCTTCTGTACAAAAATAAGCCAAGAAGAAACCGAAACAACAGATGCTTCCACATGTAATGTAACTCGATCAGACATAAAACAGCATCAAAACCGTGTAACATTATGGAATAAAATGTCGACCCATGAAGAGGTTATGACTGTCAAGCTTTGGGGTGTTGATCGACTCCATCTATGTTTTGATTATCATTCTGAATCTAATTCATAGTCTTTTTTCAGCGTTTTGTTCAAAATGTTGTTTATTTATTTATTTATTTTTTATTTATTTATGACACTTACCCACATTCAAGTGTTTACAAAAAGGAATGCATGAAGCTAGAATAAAATGTTTTTGTTTACAAGCAGATACCCTGTTCTTTCTTTTGATGTTTGTATGTTCAGATAGCCTATTCATATAACAAAATATTTACAAATTAATACCTAAATAGGGACATATTATTATACTTAAAGTATGATGTAAAGTTCACTTAAAGAAAACTTACGAGTATACTTGCAGTATAAAACTACTAAACTAGTAGTTTACTGAAACTATACTTCAAAGTGTACTAAAAATGCTACAAGTATTTAATTAAACTATCAATATACCTATAAGTTCACTTTTAGTATAGTTGCAGTATAAGTGCCAAAACGGAAAATCCCAAAAACACCAAATCAAAAAATGAAAGCAAAGATATACAACTGAGCAACCAATGAGCTTGTTACTTTCTTTTTTGTTCAGTTTAACTCTTTAATCTACTGTGCAGATTCCAAAAAGATAAGATTTCAAGATTGATGTGGTTAATACCCAGTTCTCTAGAAATGAAACAACAACTTGAAGTCAATAACCTGCCCTCTGAGCTGAGATAGATGGTGAAACTAATACTGCTTAGAAATTCCCAAAATGTTCTAAATTGATTTTATCATTTTTATTTATCTTTTATTTATTTATTTATTTAGTCATTTAGCAGACGCTTTTATCCAAAGCGACTTACAAATGGAGTATAATAATGATTTGAACATAACACTAAGCCAAACACCAAAAAAACAACTACATATATGTGTATGTACAACCACACACACACACACACACACACACACACATATATATATATATATATACACACATTTATAAATTCAATATATAGGTTTATATATAATATATATAAACTATAGGGAGCCCTTTTACATTACTATAAGGTTACAATTAACAACAGAGCCCAAACTTAAATTCATTTACTATTTATTTTTATATAATAATGACATGTAAATTGCACATAATAAAGTTTTTAAATTAACTTCTAAATTATAACAATTCTATTTGTTGGTGAAATAAACAAATAAACAAAAATAAAATAAACAAAACAAAACAAAACAAAACAAAAAAACACACTTGCTTTCTAATCTGTTTGTATTCTATCTGTTTTCTTTTCATTTATTATACAATTAACAAAAGCAAAAAAGACCTCTAACACTAGCTTGCTCTATTCTTTTTCTATTCTATCTGTTTTCTTTTTTTAATTATATTATTTAAAAAACCCTTGCTACGTGTACTGCGTTAAGCTAACTGAGACTTGTTATAGCACTTGTATATCATTGCTCTTTTGTTGATTTTGACTGCTTTTATTGTCCTCATTTGTAAGTCGCTTTGGATAAAAGCGTCTGCTAAATGACTAAATGTAAATATAAGTTCTATTAGTTTTGTACAAAGCGTCAATTAAATGAAGGATGGAGATATAATTAATTAACTTATTCCAGACAGGCTACACTAAGTTTTGATGTCGTCAGGGTGTCTGACTGAAGCTAGCGGTTTATTTGGCAGTTTAGCTTTCTCAACAACAGCAGAAATTAAGCGATACTGGTTAATATCACCTGTGAACAACAAAGGGCTGACATGAGCCCGAACTCTGCACATCTCAGGCAGACCTTTAGACTCACTGTAGGGAAGACGATGGAGAAAACTCTCCAACCCGCGCTTTGACTAATAATTTCAAGATTTACCGCCGGTCCTCTCCTCTGCATGTTTCCGGGCGGGAAAGATGCTGCAAATGCAGTCACGTGACTCTTTTCAGGATTAGAGTCCAAAACACTTTAAACCGGAAAAAAATAAAATAAAATAAAATTATATATATATATATATATATATATATATATATAATGTA
>NW_015656603.1:34273-44955 GCF_001515625.1 Sinocyclocheilus rhinocerous
CTATATATATATATATATATTTTTTTTTAAGTTTAAGTTGTTAGTTTTAGTTTATTTAATCTAAAAAAATATTGACAACTAGCTGAAATAATTTAATTTGAAATTTTATTTAATTTTATGGTTCTGTGTTTTTTGTTTTGTTTTGTATTAAATGTGTCTATATTATCTTTATAATATAGATATTATCTTTATATCTTTATTTGACCCTCTAACTCTAGCACTCTCTATTCTAATCCTATATAAAAAAAATAAAATAAATAAAAAAAAAAAAACTAACACTAGCTTTTCTAATATTTTTGTATTCTATCTATTTGTTTTCTTTTTATTTATTATACAATTTTACAAAAGCAATGAAGGCCTCTAACACTAGTTTGCTCTTCTTTTTCTATTCTATCTGTTTTCTTTTTTTAATTATATTATTTAAAAAACCCTTGCTACGTGTACTGCGTTAAGCTAACTGAGACTTGTTATAGCACTTGTATATCATTGCTCTTTTGTTGATTTTGATTGCTTCCATTGTCCTAATTTGTAAGTCGCTTTGGATAAAAGCGTCTGCTAAATGACTAAATGTAAATGTAAATGTAATGAAATATAATCATTTACACAGTGGCTGTCTTCATCACTAACAGGTAAAGTAAAATATAATGAGTATATAGCCTAGTCTAATATGGTTGTAACAGTTTTTACATTTCCATCTGGAGTTCTTTTAAGCCTGTGCATTTAAAATGTGATACAAACTAGTTACAAGTGTCTGCAATGATGCAGCTGTTATATTTGCAGCACAAACAGAAAATTCATGGTTTAGTTTCAAACACGAGGAGTGAAATGTTACAATTCACCCCATAGTCCTGGTTAGTTGTAAAATACCCTGGGGTGAGATGTAACATTGTGAAATAAAGATTATTATGACAAAAAATTGATTTTGAAAGTTTTTTATTCAACACTGACTTCAACATAATTTGTGTGTGTGTGTGTGTGTGTGTGTGTGTGTGCGTGTGTGTGTGTTTCTGTCAGTAATATTAATTGGCCATAATAAAAGTGAAGTTGAACACTTGAACATTGTTTGTGTTTGTGTGTGAGCATGTTTGTTACTGTCAGTAATAATTGAATATGCTGAGAGACATCACTCAGTTTGTCTTTCTTTTCCAAGACTTAGACATACTGAAATTCAAAGAAAACATAGGCCTACTAATACAACTCAAATTTGCTTGGGGTGGGTTGCAAAATGTTTAATTGATGTTATAACCAACCCCAGAGTCTGAACTAGCTCACCTTATAGCAAAACATTAGCACTAATAACTTGCATTAAAAATATCTACACAGACACACAAAAAACATAATTTAACTTTGATGAGTTTAACTACAAAGCAGGCATTGTCATCACAAAAATAAATAAAAGTAAAAAAGGTTACTGTCTTACATCAAAATTACCCTCTAAAATCTGCTGTCTGCCCCAGGGATCTTCTTCATTACATGTGGAATAAGGACTACACTAAGCATGAGTGAAGTGAATCAGGTGATATGTAACTTTGGAAGAAATTGGAAGTGTTAAAACTGACCCATGTTAAATGGACATAATTTGAAAGATGAGACTTTGTTTCTTATCAAAAGTAACAATATATAAATCTGGAAGTTTCCAATGAAGTTACGCTTATGCAGTGGTTAAACCAATGCTGTATTTGTTCTGTACCGACCCATACCAAAAATTTTCGGTACGAATACATGTATCGTTACACCCCTAGTGGACATTAGTGTTGGATTAACAATATCCATGCCTCATTTTAATCAATAATGATATGGATTTGAAAACAAACAACAAAAACATACTGAACTTTCTTGGTAATCCAAAAGCAGCTTTTATGGAAACCAAATCATTTTCTACTTACTGGTTTTTATTATGTAGCAAAGACAAATACATCAGCACATAACTGCCTGCACAGACACAGATCAGATCAAAGCCTATACTTCTTCATCAATGACCCTGACATTGCAAGACAGCTTTTCACCTCAAACCCGAAAAATTGCATGTTTTTATATTGCAAGATCTCATGGCACAAGATCTCATCACAGCCCTACTCAGAAGAGCATTATTTGTTCAGTTTAACAAATGTGTTTGTTCAGTACATTTCACTCTGGATTCTTTGGTAAACAGTCACAATTCAATTTTACAGAAAGATATGCACCAGGCAGTAATGCTGTAACATGTAAGTAACCGTGTTAGAATTCTATTGCCTATTCTGTGATCAGTGATATTTAGTAAGGACTCAGTCAGACATTCTTTATCACAAAATGTCGGAAATCGTTGTTTATGCTTCAGTAATTCAAGCCAGTGACATGATCAACATCGCTTTGTTCCTATTTGTTCCTTGTTCCACATATCTGTTTTCAGCCACACTGCTGTAATGCAGCACTGAAAATCCTTTCAGTCATCTCCTTGAATATCTGTATGTTTATTTTCACAGAGCTTTTAGCAAGAAGAGTATAACAAATCACTGACTGATCTATTATGGTATATTGATGGGACATAAAGCACTGAATTTTAGAACACCCTGCCACCCAAAGGAGCTTCTGGCAGAAGCTGGACCTATGGGAAAGTCTGGAAGAGGGGTGGTTTCTCTCATGGACAAAGCAGGAATTTTCCCACATTCAAACAAATAAACAGAGCAGTGCAGGGCAGTGCAGAGACCCCTCTGTGCAAAGGGGGTGGGCTGTCACTGCAATAAAAAAAAATTTAAAAAAGCAGGACAACAAAACAGCTGATCCCTGAAAATAATTACTATGGTGGTGCTAGGCCTGCCCTGTCATGGTAACTACTTTTTGGTGGGCAATATATTGCCCCAGAAATAAACAATATTATTTTTATTTTAAGACCATTTTATGCTACTGACTATATAATGATAATATAAGAGCATAATGCAAGTACACCCTTTTAAATAACTTTTAATTCTTAAGAATATTTAGAAATTGGAATGGAAATGTAAACAAACAAACAAACCTTCGTTAACAAAGAAGTGCAAAGTAGCATGAAGTAAAACAAAGGTAACATTTGACTTCAGGAAGAAAGTCTAAAACAAACTCTACTTAAAACAACAATCAGTTTTCCATATGAACAACTGTTTAATGACTGCATCTTTTTGGCTATATAGTGAGTTAAGGCCCATTCACACTAGGAATGCCACAATCCTCAATATAATATTGAACTGTTCGGTACTACATTCACTGTTCAATGTTTGTGAATTGCGAAATAGCTCCATTTGTGTGTGCCCATAAGTCTACAAGCTGAGATGAGGAAAAGTCTCCCCGCTTATAACATGCATTTGAAAAAGGAACACGCCAAACATCTTCTTTTGTAATGACTTCCAATGAGAAGCATTTCTAAACCCGTTATACAACAAGAGAGAACAGGTTTTTACTCCACAACATAAATCTAATGTTGTAAATAGCTTCCTTCTGTGATCTGATATGGCTTCTTATTAAAGAAAATATATTCTAAACTGTAATAAAGGCTATGTCAATTAGCAATGGATTATAAATATACTTTATTATGAAAATACCAAAGATGGCTTGAAGAACACAGATAAACTATATATTGTCGCAGATGAGTGTCTTCATGTTTCATCATTCAAAACATTTCTATCTTCTTCTTATTCAGTTACAGCAATAACTAGATGGACGGTGACCGAGAGAGCTCAATGCGCTGCAAATGAAAAAACACATGAAAATAGAAAAAACAACTGCAAATTAAAGGGGTCATATTATGTTGCTAAAAATAACATTATTTTGTGTATTTGGTGTAATGAAATGTGTTTATGCGTTTTAAGGTTCAAAAAAACATTATTTTCCACATACTGTACATTATTGTTTCTCCTCTATGCCCTGTCTTTCTGAAACGCGTCGATTTTTACAAAGCTCATCGGTCTGAAAAAGCGAGGTGTGCTCTGATTGGCCAGCTATCCAGTGCATTGTGACAGTGCATTGATTCGATTCACAATTTTTTTATTTTATTTTTTTTACATTGGCCAGCTATCCAGTGCGTTGTGATTGGCCGGATACCTCAAATGTGTGACGGAAATGTTATGCCCCTTACCATACTGTGATGCCGTCTCCCGGCACGACCAGACAAAACCAATAAAACCCATTACAAACGAGGCATTTGTTGCATCCAGTGGGGACATAATTACGGATTATAATGACTTATACTGTCTTTTTACGCGATGCGTTGCATCGCGCCGTGTAAACAAAACCATGTCTGCATTTGTGATCGGAGAAATGACAAACAACAAGCGCTACTCTACACTGCTCAAAACTTGCGTTTGAATCATCAGTGGCAAATCCTTTAAATGAATATCTCTTTGGATTTGAGACTTTAGTCTTTGCAACTTTACAGATCTTCTTTATGCACCAAGAGCTTGTAACACTCCAAAGAGAAAGGAAAAATTGAAATTGCATCATATGACCCCTTTAAGAAAACATCTTCATCAGTTTGACAACACACGTGCTGCAAATACTCACAGCACGACCAAATACAGAAATGCACTGCAAACACTCGCAACACAACCAAATACAGAAAAGCGCTGCAAACATTCACAGCACAACCAAATACAGACACATGCTGCAAATACAGAAACGCGCTGCAAATACGCACAACACAAACAAATACAGAAACGTGCTGCAAAGACGCACAACACAAACAAATACAGACACGTTGCAAAAAAAGGAACATGCTGCAAATACTCACAGACCACATTGGAAATGTGGGAACTGCAACAAGTGACGAACCTGGCTGGGACATGCTATCAATGTCTACTCTGAAAGGTGAGATTTTTGTTTATTTTAACATCCTGATCATATGACTCCTTAGCTTTATTGGATATTATTAGCCTAAATAAGCTGACGAAATACACAATTACTGTAACTGTGAAGTGTTATGTAAACTGGCTAACTTACTTTTCTCATAGTCCAAATCACTGAAATCAAAGTTCAGTAGTATAGTGTAAGAATGACAACATATGCAGTGCATATGTTCTAGTCTACTAATAATAAAATTATAATCAAAAAACACTTTTTAAAGGATTATATACCAGAAATATTATTTACCAGAATTTATTTAGGAGAAAAATTTAAATGTGCAGTATTTCTGAAAAAAAAAAAATTTTTATAACATTTATTTTACAAAGCACGAAGCTGCGCGCAGCAAAAATGACACGAATATTGAGGAAACGATGGATGGGGTACCGTGATAATACTGATAACCGTGATCATTTTGGTCATTATAATCGTGATAAGAAATTTTCATACCGTTACATCCCTAGTGCGTATACTATTCTGTGTTATTATTAAGCCCCACAAAATCCACATAAACATTATAAAGCACAATAAAGTTTTTGTGCACTATATTTTAAGTGTTCTGAAGCCGTCTCATAGTTTAATGTGAGGTACAGATGAATATTTAAGTCAAGTTCACGTAAACTCTTCTCTATGCTGCGGCTGTCAGTCATCCTCCATTCAGCATTCAAACTGCGTGTCGCGTTCAGTTATAACAGTCAAGACGATGAAACTCTCTCTGGATATCTGGTTAGATCACAAGACTGAAGTACAGAGCACTATGAATTGTTCTTCACGAGCACAGTAACTGAAATGTAAAACTGTTAAAAGTAAAAAGGCTCAATAAACTAATGCACATATTTAATACACTACACATCAATATCTCTTCACTTTGTGCTTTGAACTTCTCTATGCGGAGGGCTGCGCGCTGTGACTCCGTGTTGCTTCAAGCGCATCATTCTGCGCACGGGATGCGCATAAGTGCTTTGTGCCGCTCTGTAGCCTTTAGTATTATAATACTTTTGCGCAATGAAAGATTATTAATAGCCTTTCTTGTTCGTCTTATAATCATATGTTGCTGCCTCATTACTCTGCTATACATTTAAAAGAAATGTCTTTTAATTTATACAGAAGTCAACATTTAAAGTGGATCAAGAAAGTTAATCAAAGTTGTCTTAAGACAAGAACGGGTATTGTTTTGGTTTTAGGACAACTTTGATGAAAGGTTTTGATCCACTTCAAATGTTGACTACTATAGTATATATGTATATATAAATATATTACTTGTTTTTCATAAATGTATTTTACAACAATACAAAGAGCAATGTGTAGGCCTACCAGATTTAGATATTTTTTGTTTGTTATTTTTCTTTATAATGAAGCTGTTTATATTTAGTAGATTGTGTGTAACATACAAAAGAGTGATGATCGACCTACACATTGAGGTATAGAAATTCTACACTGATTTTAAAAAACTGCGCTGGTATCAGATCAATATCGGTATCGGCATATACTCAGAATTTTTGGTATCGGATCGGTATCGGTTCTGAAAAAGTGATAGTGAGCCAGCCCTAGCCGCAAGAGTTATAAACACCAGCACCACTACCTTTGCTCACTGCAACTGTAACATGCCAAGAATGACTACACTGTACCACTAACATACAATGTGCACAGGCCATCGTAAAGCAGGCAGGCGACCGGGGGTGAGGAAACAAAGGCATCCAGTGTGTTTCTAGCACAGAGGCTTGGATCCTATTAATAAACGCTTCCAGATTTTCCAGCAGTCAACTCTCTTCGGCTAACACACGCCAGCTGGGCACAGGGGATTGTAACTACAAGCTGTGATTGGTAGAGAGCAGTGTAGAGATATTGTATATTGTGCCGAGTTGCAAATTATTGACAGACCTCAGAGGAGTGATGCCAATAACGTCCACAAAGCCACTATACACTTAACAAAACTGGTGAGCTGCCCAGCAGAATTACAGAGGGAATGAATGAAAGCTAAAGACAGAGCAAAAAGGTCTGTAAAGTGTGGCCACAACCATGCTTTTTACATTACATTTACATTTAATCATTTAGCAGACGCTTTAATCCAAATCGACTTACAAATATGGGCAATACAAGCAATCAAACCAACAAAAGAGCAACTATATGTATAAGTGCTGTGACAAGTCCTGGATAGTCTAACGCAGTACACATAGCAAGGTATGTTTTGAAACATGGCAGCTGGTTTAAGCTGGTCCTGAGCTGGTAGTGAGCTGGTTATAAGCAGAAGTTAGTTGCTTAGGACCAGCACATTACCAGCTTAAACCAGCTCATGACCAGCTAAGGACGATCAAAGGACCAGCTCAAATCAGCTGCCATGCTTCAAAACATGCCTAACCAGCATATGCTGGGGGGTTTTTTCAACAGGGAGTGACTAAAGTATGCACAGAAACATAAGAACATGCTTCAAATAATTTAGGTATTGTGATATTAGGCTATATGGTAATATAATATTACTTTGACATATTCAGTTGTACAGAATGCTACTATATTAACTTATAATAGTATTTGCATGTACTTCAAAGTACCTCAAAGAAATGTTCCCAAAATCTTGAAAATACCTTGTTACACTTACAAAAAAAAAAAAAGAAGAAGAAGAGGAAGAGCCAACTACAGATGTGGCAGGTATGTTTTTAATGCAACAACTGTCTTAATGACATTGCATCTATAGGTTCAAGTGTCTTAGTCTTATTAAAGTCCCTTTTCTGTTTACATTGCATCATTAATCTCACAGTAATGGAATAGTATAAAGTGCATGTAATTCACATTTTCAATCAAGACAGCAAGCCACGTGCGTGCAAAACAGGTGTTCTGTAGGACATCAACAGAGAGTTCACAGAGTTTTTCAAAGTTTAACATTTTAGCATTTAACACTTCAGCAGCAGTTGGCATACCAAGAACACAAACAATCAAAGCAACTGCCAGATGCTTTCATTATCAAAACCTGACATATTCCAAGCCATACTGTAAGTGATACAGCAACTATGCAAACAAAAGACTTTGCATGAACATAAAAGGATACTTTTCACTTTATTTATTTATTTTTAATTATAAAAAAACCTTATTTTGTTGCCAATATATGAGCATAATGATGTAAACAATCAAACAAAAAATATTATACGAGTATTATAGTGTATTTGGTCAGAGAAAATTAAAATAGCATAAACTTTCCCTATGTGGAAAGAGAGAAACAGCGCCTTCTACTCGCCACGAAAAAATATATATAGACAGAGGCTACGCTATACAACACCGGCAAAACACCCTTACTGAAATTGCATAATAAATGCAATAAAATTGTGAATAATAATCAGTGTTTATAATCACATATGGATACACAATTGTCATAGACGTATAAGTGAAAGGATAACGTTCTTATCCACAAAAATAATTACTCATTGACTGCCATGACGGCTGAATGAACGCCATTTACCAAGTGTTATCTTTAAATTCACATATTATTCCCAAAACCCTGCAGGGATTTGCAAGTGGCAAACGAACCACAACAGACCGCCTTTATCTACGACCACATATAACATTTATGTAACAAAATACAGCTACATTTAAAAAGCTGAAGCTTGACGTGATTTTATGTAAGGTTTCTTACATAATAATATTTATATCTAGAGAAGTCCAAATAACCTGCACAGATTAAGAAATGCTGTGAAATATGTAATGTCAGCAATGTCCCTGTAATGTCAAGCAGAGCTGTCGTAATCATTATACAGCTTGCACAAATCAATAGTGCTCATTTAGGCATTGTTACTTACCGTACATCTTCATCTTTGAGAAAAACCCGTTGTCCAAATTGTAATCCGTTTGCGCTGACACCGTCAGTTTAGCGCTCTGACTCCAGACTTACCAGTAAGTGAACTGCGCGGAGCGGCTCATGTCTCACCATCAGTCCAAGCACTACACACGCCTACTAAATGTCTCTCTTAAAGACACAGTTCCATCATCAAGCATGTCCATCATGGATAGACCAAATCAACTGGCACACTGTTGTGCGCGAGTATGTTCCAATTGAATAGTACTATAATTTATTTTTGCTCCACTGATATATTATAGATCAGTGTTTTGTTCTCGTACTGTAAAGAAACCAGTGGCGGCTCGTCGGGGGAGGCAGGGGAGGCACAGCTTCCCCGCCACTGAAAGGAACTACTACTGTAAAGAAAATAATATAAAGAAAATTGTAGAAGTTTGAAGTGTCAAATGTTAAGTATTTGTTGTGAGATTTGCAACTATTTGAAGAGAGCAGATCAATTTTAAGTATCAACCCTCTTCCTATAGGCCTCATGATGCTTTGCACAGTTTATGAGTGTAAAGAGACAATCAGTGAAAGGTTTAGTATAAATAGTTAAATTATGTTGGTAGAATTGAGCCATTGGCCAAATATGGCCAATTAGTCTCTTTTGCATTTGCAATATACCATGCAATATATCATGCAACATACTCCAGCCAAACCGGAGAAGGGTGTCCAAAGGTCACACAACATTATTGTATACATATTCACATAGTTTTAATTCTTGGGCAGGGATTATGCTAATTGTGAATGAGTGTGCATGTGCACCCTATTTAGGAAATACTGGAATTCATTAACATACACACTAGGGCTGGACGATATGGCCAAAATTTATATCACGATATATTTCTTAATTTCGGTCGATACGATATAATTCTGATATCGATATGAACACTATTAGAAAAAGCCTAGTAAAAACTGCCAAGAACGCGCACAAAGTTAAACGCCAAAATAAATCAATGTATGGTAATGTATATCGAAATATCGGAAATGTGTTTAAAAATCATATCACCGTTATTGAAAAAAACTATATTGCGATACATATTGATATTGAATTATTGTCCAGCCCTAATACACACATTTAATTATCAAGTCTGAGGTTTATGATACCTTTGTGAATCCTATGGAGAGGTTTCAGGAAGGTCCATTTTACACGCAAATTACTCAGAATTTACTCATATATTTAGTAAAGTTTCATGAATGAGGGCCATTTGATATTTGTTTACTGGTTCATTATGGACCCTGCCAGTAAACAAATATCAAACGGGGCTGCTCAGTCACCATGGGTGTACACTTATATGTTTTTCAAATATGCAGACCCTCTAGAGCAGGCGTTCTCAATTCTGGCCAACAGGTCCACTTTCCTTCAGAGTTTAGCTCCAACCTTGATCAAGCTCTCTTGCCAGTAACTTTCTAGTAATCCTGAAGACCTTAATGAGCTTGTTCAGATGTTCTTGATTAGGGTTGGAGCTAAACTCTGCAGGAAATTGAACCTCGAGGGCCAGAGTTGAGAATCCCTCCTCTAGAGTATACTTGTATAATGATGGAAGAACAGACAGGTGTCACGGTGCTGTGCTAAACAAGGCACACGATGCAGGAGAAATACAATCAAAAGTCTTTAATGGTAAATCCACAGGGAAAACACAAGGAATCCAGGAGCTGGGGTAGCACAACACGTAGACAGAAATAATAGCAGACAAAGGAACAAAGGAGAACAAAGGACTTAAATACTAGAAACGCAATTAGGGAGAAACTGAGAAACAGGTGTGGAGCTAATTAATCAAAAACCATGGGAACTAATAGACAAGGGAACTCCGGGAAATGTGAACACAGAAACAGAACATAATCGTTACAGTTCGCTCCCCTCCCAAGAAATCCAACTGAGGAGGGAGGGTGGGGGCTCTGGAGGAGGGCGTGGAGCAGGAGAAAGGTAGGAACTGGGAGAAGGGGAAGGCAGAAAGGACCATGGAGGAAAAGACGGAGGGAGGAGGCAGGAGCAGGAGGAGCCAGGTAT
>NW_015656603.1:45052-53458 GCF_001515625.1 Sinocyclocheilus rhinocerous
GACTGAGGGTGAACTGAGGGGCTGGCAGGAACCAGTGGAGACAGGGCTGAGGAACTGGCTGGCATAAGAGGAGGCGGGAGAGGGAGGCTGGGTGGGAGCTGAAGAGTCACAGGGAGGTTAGGAGACACAGGAGAGCTGTGAGACAGAGACAGAACCAGCGGGGGGCTCAGGGGACGTAGGAACATGGGGAATTACCTCCCCAACCCAGTCAATTAAGTCCTCTTTAAAACAGTCCATTAGTTTCCTCATAATCGCTCCCAGAGGCCAGTTGCAGCTCACACTCAGCGTCGGGAGTGTGGGTGGGGCTTCTCTCCAAGCCCTCGATCTCCACGAGGACTTCCATGGCGATACTTGGTGTTGTCGGCTCACACACCTGGTCAGTCGCATTCTCGCGCTTGGGTTGCGGGGCAATGTTAGGCTTTGTCGCTCTTTCCAGCGCTGGCTCTTTTATCGCGGTGGGCTCTGGCGAGTTCTCCGTGCAGTGGGGTGCTGTTTGGCTGGGCTCTGGCTCGTGATGTGTTCTGGATCGGGGGCTGACACTCTCCAGTCCCGTGGTGTCTGGGAGGTCAATGGGGCGATGGAAATTTGCCCCGATCCAAAACAGAGACTTCCGGGTCTTGTTATCAAAGGGTCTTTGTGTGGCGAGACTGGTAAAACGAAAAGTAAAAGAAAAAAATCTCTGTGAAACTCGCTGCCCACTCCATTATTTTGTCTGCTATTCTGTCACGGTGCTGTGCTAAACAAGGCGCACGACGCAGGAGAAATACAATTACTTACAACACAACACTGCAAATTCTTAGAACACAACCAAACACAGAAACGTGCTGCAAATACTCACAAATGCAGAAAGACGCTGCAAATTCTCACAACACAACCAAATACAGAAACGCGCAAGTGTACAGACCACAACAAGCAGGATTCTACATTCTACATGTGTGGACTGTTTTTGTTTGTGTTGTGAGAATTTGCAGTGCGTTTCTGTATTTGGTTGTGTTGTGAGAATTTGCAGCGCGTTTTTGTTGTGAGAATTTGCAGCACGTTTCTGTATTTGCAGCACGTTTGTTTATTTGTTTGTGTTGTGAGAATTTGCAGCGCGTATGTTGTCACTTTATCAGATCAAATGAAAATGCCATCGAAACTTTTCTGAAGACAGTCCTTTCCCTTCAGAGATGCATTCATATAAAACACCCGCGACGTGTTTTGATTTTGAAATGTGCAGTACTAAAGTTTATTCAACGAAGTTAAACGCCAAAATAAATCAATGTATGGTAATGTATATCGAAATATCGGAAATGTGTTTAAAAATCATATCACCGTTATTGAAAAAAACTATATTGCGATACATATTGATATTGAATTATTGTCCAGCCCTAATACACACATTTAATTATCAAGTCTGAGGTTTATGATACCTTTGTGAATCCTATGGAGAGGTTTCAGGAAGGTCCATTTTACACGCAAATTACTCAGAATTTACTCATATATTTAGTAAAGTTTCATGAATGAGGGCCATTTGATATTTGTTTACTGGTTCATTATGGACCCTGCCAGTAAACAAATATCAAACGGGGCTGCTCAGTCACCATGGGTGTACACTTATATGTTTTTCAAATATGCAGACCCTCTAGAGCAGGCGTTCTCAATTCTGGCCAACAGGTCCACTTTCCTTCAGAGTTTAGCTCCAACCTTGATCAAGCTCTCTTGCCAGTAACTTTCTAGTAATCCTGAAGACCTTAATGAGCTTGTTCAGATGTTCTTGATTAGGGTTGGAGCTAAACTCTGCAGGAAATTGAACCTCGAGGGCCAGAGTTGAGAATCCCTCCTCTAGAGTATACTTGTATAATGATGGAAGAACAGACAGGTGTCACGGTGCTGTGCTAAACAAGGCACACGATGCAGGAGAAATACAATCAAAAGTCTTTAATGGTAAATCCACAGGGAAAACACAAGGAATCCAGGAGCTGGGGTAGCACAACACGTAGACAGAAATAATAGCAGACAAAGGAACAAAGGAGAACAAAGGACTTAAATACTAGAAATGCAATTAGGGAGAAACTGAGAAACAGGTGTGGAGCTAATTAATCAAAAACCATGGGAACTAATAGACAAGGGAACTCCGGGAAATGTGAACACAGAAACAGAACATAATCGTTACAGTTCGCTCCCCTCCCAAGAAATCCAACTGAGGAGGGAGGGTGGGGGCTCTGGAGGAGGGCGTGGAGCAGGAGAAAGGTAGGAACTGGGAGAAGGTGAAGGCAGAAAGGACCATGGAGGAAAAGACGGAGGGAGGAGCCAGGAGCAGGAGGAGCCAGGTATTAGTCAAGAGACCAGCCAGGATGAGGCTCCAAGGTGGAGTCGAGGGAGGGAGGAGCCATGGTGGAGAAGGCTTCAACGACACCCTGGGGACGAGCGAAGGAGACGGAGTCACTGGAGGTGGAGACCCAGGTGGAACCGAGCAGACGGAGAGCCAGGGCGACACCCGAGGTCGGGAGGGCCAAGGCGGAGCTGACAGCTCAGGCGACCGAGGCGGAGACAGGGACCCGGATGACCGCGGTGGAGCCGGAGTGACTGAGGATGAAAGCGGAGCCGGAGGGAAGGAGGAGCATGACAGAGCCAGAGGGACGAAGTGACAAAGCAAAGCCAGAGGAGTGGAGTCCAAAGGCAATGGATGGTCGACGACTGACCAAGGCGGAGCCAGTGGGATGACAGGCCATGGTGGAGACGAGGGAGCTAGGAGTCAAGGCGGAGCCGATGGGTCAGAGAGGCACAGCCAGAAGAGTGGAGTCCCGAGGCGACGGATGGTCGACGACTGACCAAGGCGGAGCCGGAGGGACGAGGGAGCCCGGTGGAGCCAGTGGGATGATGGGCCACGGTGGAAACAAGGGAGCTAGGAGCCAAGGCGGAGCCGATGGATCGGAGGACCGAGGTGGAGTACAGGACTCGGAGACTGGAGGTGGAGACAGGGGATCCTCAAGCCTAGGCGGAGCTGGTGACTGGAAGGCCCGAGGTGGATCAGATCGCCAAGATGGCACTGACTGAGGGTGAGCTGAGGGGCTGGCAGGAACCAGTGGAGACAGGGCTGAGGAACTGGCTGGCATAAGAGGAGGCGGGAGAGGGAGGCTGGGTGGGAGCTGAAGAGTCACAGGGAGATTAGGAGACACAGGAGAGCAGGACAGAACCAGCGGAGACCCAGGAGACGTAGAAACATGAAGTCAATTAAGTCCTCTTTAAAACAGTCCATTAGTTTCCTCATAATCGCTCCCAGAGGCCAGTTGCAGCTCACACTCAGCGTCGGGAGTGTGGGTGGGGCTTCTCTCCAAGCCCTCGATCTCCACGAGGACTTCCATGGCGATACTTGGTGTTGTCGGCTCACACACCTGGTCAGTCGCATTCTCGCGCTTGGGTTGCGGGGCAATGTTAGGCTTTGTCGCTCTTTCCAGCGCTGGCTCTTTTATCGCGGTGGGCTCTGGCGAGTTCTCCGTGCAGTGGGGTGCTGTTTGGCTGGGCTCTGGCTCGTGATGTGTTCTGGATCGGGGGCTGACACTCTCCAGTCCCGTGGTGTCTGGGAGGTCAATGGGGCGATGGAAATTTGCCCCGATCCAAAACAGAGACTTCCGGGTCTTGTTATCAAAGGGTCTTTGTGTGGCGAGACTGGTAAAACGAAAAGTAAAAGAAAAAAATCTCTGTGAAACTCGCTGCCCACTCCATTATTTTGTCTGCTATTCTGTCACGGTGCTGTGCTAAACAAGGCGCACGACGCAGGAGAAATACAATTACTTACAACACAACACTGCAAATTCTTAGAACACAACCAAACACAGAAACGTGCTGCAAATACTCACAAATGCAGAAAGACGCTGCAAATTCTCACAACACAACCAAATACAGAAACGCGCAAGTGTACAGACCACAACAAGCAGGATTCTACATTCTACATGTGTGGACTGTTTTTGTTTGTGTTGTGAGAATTTGCAGTGCGTTTCTGTATTTGGTTGTGTTGTGAGAATTTGCAGCGCGTTTCTGTATTTGGTTGTGTTGTGAGAATTTGCAGCGCGTTTTTGTTGTGAGAATTTGCAGCACGTTTCTGTATTTGCAGCACGTTTGTTTATTTGTTTGTGTTGTGAGAATTTGCAGCGCGTATGTTGTCAAATTGATGAAGATATTTTCTTAATTTGCAGGCGTTTTTTTCATTTGCAGCACGTTGAGCTCTCTCGGCCACCGTATAAATCCTAAGGGAAAACACAAGGAATCCAGGAGCTGGGGTAGCACAACACATAGACACAAATAATAGTAGACAAAGGAACCGAGGAGAACACAGGACTTAAATACTAGACAAGTCATTAGGGAGAACTGAAACAGGTGTGGAGCTAATTAATCAAAAACCATGGAAACTAATAGACAAGGGAACTCAAGGAAATGTGAACACAGAAACAGAACCAAAACAGAACATAACCGTTAAAACAGGCAGATTGATGGCTATAGAATGGAATGGACAGGACTGACAGGCACACTAAATTCATAACATATTGTTTACACACATATGACATAAGTACACAAATGCACACCATTGTACATAATAATCACCAAAATTAGCACCTAAACAAACAAACAAAGTGACACCTTTGCTAATTTATATGATGGTTGTGGACACAAAATTTTGCTTTGGCATTGTCAACATCATTGTGTAACATCAAGTATTACACTGATTAGCTACTCTTCTTTACACTACTGTCTTTTCTCCTTTCTTTTAGTCTATCTGTCCTTTTCCTTATAATCCTTCCTAAGCCTGAGATTAAGAAAGAGTTTGCATTGTCTGTGGGCCAGCTAACCAAACCTTTCTATTTATACTCTATTTATGCATTTAGGGTGGATAACAGCATGCTCTGGGCTCCAGAGGCAGACCCACTCTCCAAAGCCACCCACTGCTCTCCAGTGCCAGGGGCTGTGCTAGCTGTTCCAGTCTAGCCCAGGCAGCTAAATCTGAATTTGCTGAGGTTAGAATAGCAGCTAGAATGCTGGGTGAAATAGTTGAGTGCCCTCCAAAATCCCACAGAAGTAGGAATAAGCCAGGGCGTATCAAGTTTTATACCTTTATCTTTAATACATTCATCAGAGTGTAATGCAAATTTGCATTTGATCAGAGTACTGAGGACTGAGGAATTTTATGAAAAGAAAAATGGGTAACTAACCTTTACTATGACATGAATCATATAAATTCTGTGAAAACTTTCTTAATTACAGTTTTTCAGTCACTTTGGTATACATTTCTCAGAAATGAAATTCTCAAAACTACTTGTTCAACCTCCACATCATCTAGTCAATTGAGCAAATCATAAAAGTAATTTCTCATTCTTTTGAACAAATTTACAATGCTTTGGTACATTAATGTAACAAATTTACAACACTTTGGTACTTTAATGTAATTGATTATGTACAGTTTTCTGCTGTTTCCTGCATTATCAGTTGCTTATTTCATGTTGATTAAAAAAATATTATACTGGTTCTCTGTTGAATAGTCTTAGATCACAGATCACAACTTTCTCAGATCATAACTGAAATTCTTAAAACTACTTGTTCAGCCTCCACATCATCTATTTACTTGTGCACATCATAAAAGCAATTTTTCATTCTTTTGAATAAGTTGCAAAAGCTTTGGTACATTCATGCAATTGATTGTGTAATTTTTAGCAAATGTGTCCTGAATTGACAAACTGCATGACTGATTCTTTAATTTCACAAATGAAGGGAAATGTAAAGCATTGTATCATCTAATAATCAACCAGTTTTTTAAAATAGCAAAAGTAACGCATCTCATGTAGCTTCATTTGGAAAACATATGCATATAGACAAAGCACAACACACAGTTACAATTTTTTTTATAACAGAAGATCAACAAGAAAAAACAAACAGGGCCAACAGCCAGGAAGACGAAGAGGAGTAAAGTGGAAGAGTAGGGAGGCAAAACAGTGGAAGAGGTAGAAGAAGCAAAGAATGTACAGTAGGTTTGTTTCTGATGAAATTAGGGCCACTATTGTGGACCATGTTCTCAATCATGACCTTGCAATGGCTGAGACTTTGAAAAGGATGTAGCCGAATGTTGGGAGCATGACTATGTCCTCGATCATTTAAACGTTTGTAGACAAAACAGGTATGTATTTGCACTGTACTTGAATTAATACTGTATACATACTATAATGCTTCATATTACTGTAGCATTTTTACACTTACAGTAGCACACACTTGCAGTTTTGCAGTATGCAATGAATACACTTTTTACAGATACATACTATATCACACAAACATACGTACACATATAGTCTTGCCTTTTTCTTTTATATATTGCAGTGACATTTTACTGTAATTTGTTGAAGTGCAATCAATATCCCACATAGTGTAATGTGTAGATTTGAATTTGATATATGCCACAAAATAAAATTTTAAAATTTTAAAATAAAAAATCATTGTCATCAAAATGTAGTCATTGTTCACATCAGTAAATTCTGTCAGAGTATTCTGTTTGTGAACAATGACACAAGGACTTTCAATTCTGATGGCACTGATATGTTGACTATCTTGTTTGTGAACAATGACATAAGCACTTGTCATTCTGATGGCACTGATGTTCATTAACAATATTTTTAAAAGATGAACTAAGGATTTTGAACAAGTTACAGCTTCTGCAGGCAATCCATCGTGTGGTGCTGTATGAATTGTTTTGAGAAATGCACTTACTGGTTTGTGAATATTACGGATGATTCAAGAAATGAAGCAACTAAGAAAAATGAAAAATGGTTGAACTAGTTGTCATAAACTGTCAAGCATTTTTTTTGTAAAAGTGTCCTGAATTGATGAGTTGTGGATTTAAATTTTGAATTTGACTAATTTTACTAATGATATGGAAATGTAAAGCATTAGCTCAACCAATGATCAACCAGTTTCCCAAAAATGCTCAGAAGTGAATCTCATTAAGCTTAATGTGTCATGCATATATAGACAGAGCATAACACATTGTTACAATTTCTGACAATGGAAGAACAACAAAGAAACAAATAGGGTTAATAGCTGGGAAGAGTGCACTGTTGCATTTGACAACATGGCTAAGCATTTTGACTATATTGTTTGTGAACAATGACACAAGGACTTGTTATTTTGATGACATAATTTCATTGACATAATTACTTGAGGGATGTACTTTGGATTTTGAGCAAGTTACAGGCTTTTGCAGGTAATCCATTAGGTATTAGTACATAATAATTAATGTACTGTTATTGTAAAGTGTCCCCGGAAAATGTTTGGTGATAGTGCTGTGCTCAAGGGAGGATTCTGCACCAAATATCTTAAGAAAGAAAAGACACAGCCAAAGAACTATTTCTACAGGTGTTTTTCATTGCATTCCACTGGATGAACAACCATGAGACTAGGACACCTTCATTGGAGGCACTGATATAATGTCCATAACACAGCAAAATTCTGAAATGCTTTGGAAAGAACATTTCTATAAAAGGTAATGGTATGCACCTAAAATCTTTGGCAAAGTGAACAGTGCTCATGTCACAGATTACTTTGGCTGTGTTTCCATAAGCAGACATCAAAATGTTATCAAGAAACTCCCAAGTTGCTATGGTTATGTTATGGCTTTCATCAGCTTAAAACATTTCTTTTTAAATGAAACTGAATATATACATATGATGTTTAAAGTCATAATTTAATCATAAATATTTATAATTTCCATAGAATTATGTTTATGACTGTACATCAGTACTTCCTTAAAAGGACATTCATGAACATATTTTAGACAGACAGGCAGAGAGACAGATGGACAGACAGACAGATAGATGATAGATAGATAGGTAGATAGATAGATAGATAGATAATTATTAATATTAAATAACTAAAAAATGTATTTAAATATAGTTGTAGCAAGATTTTGAACAGCATTTACAGAAAGATTGGCTTATCACACACCCTTCAGATCTACCACTTAGATTTGAAAGATTATATTGGTTTTGGTGATGTAGTTTCTACATGCAGTGCCAAAAAGACATAAATAACAGATAACATGGTGTGTATAGACCACCAGGGCCGTATACAGATTTCCTAAAAGAATTTGCAGATTTCCTCTCAGACCTATTGGTTACTGTTGATAAAGCGCTAATTGTCGGAGATTTTAACATTCACGTTGATAATACAAATTATGCATTAGGACTTGCGTTTACTGACCTAATAAACTCTTTTGGACTCAGGCAAAACGTCACCGGGCCCACTCATTGTTTTAATCATACACTAGATTTAATTATATTGCATGGAATTGATCTTACTGATATAGATATCGTACCTCAAAGTGATGATGTTACTGACCATTTCCTTGTATCGTGCATGCTGCGTATTACTGATATTAACTACATG
>NW_015656603.1:53916-54273 GCF_001515625.1 Sinocyclocheilus rhinocerous
TAGTCTTCTACCACACTACAATCCATCACGCTCCCTAAGGTCGCAAAACTCTGGACTTTCGGTAGTACCTAGGTTAGCAAAGTCCACTAAAGGAAAAGGAGCTTTTTCGCATTTGGCTCCCAAACTCTGGAACAGTATTCCTGATAATGTTTGGAGTTCAGACACACTCTCTCTGATTAAATCAAGATTCAATCTTTATTTAAATTATTATCTCTTTGGCCAAGCATTCAAATAATGCATCTCATAATCTTGTACTGCAGTTATATCTGATCAAATGCACATTATTATTCTTTAGTTTGGGTTAAACAAATCAATTTTGCTTGGTTGGAACAGCAGCTACGCTAATTATGTCTCTAT
>NW_015656603.1:54649-63215 GCF_001515625.1 Sinocyclocheilus rhinocerous
GTCGCAATTACCTCTTTTATTTTTTATTCAGTGGCGGAAACGGGCTTCCATAGAAAATCACGCGCTGCTCTTGACTGAAAAACTTTAGCCCTAAAGATTAATCTAAATGTATTTATAGAAATAAATATGTCTGCTTGAAAGAATGAAGAATATGGTAAACAAGTTGCTATAAAGAATGCATAACTAGCCTATATAACCATTGGTAGCCTATTTCATATTTCAAAAGAAGACGAAGACCATGTTCTTGTTCTTTATGAGAAGTGGTTTTATTTCATTTTAACATAAAGGCATGTTGTGTGTCACCGCAGTTAAATCGGTGTCTATCATGATAAAACCTTAATATCAAACCTATATAATGAGTTTGGAAATTTTAGAGAAATGCTTAATAAATGCACTGTAACTAAACCCATTAGATTTTAGCTGACTAAATTTACTGTAGATTTAGTCGACTAAAATCTTTTGATATTTAGTCGACTAAAACTAGACTAAAACTAAAAACAATTCAGATGACTAAAATATGACTAAAACTAAATGGCATTTTTGTCAAAAGACTATGACTAAAACTAAATCAAAATTTGCTGTCAAAATTAACACTGATATGTACAGTACATTAACTGACAGTCACCACTGCTAAGCTACTACTAAATATTGTAGAAACTTAGTTTGTTGTAAAGTTGCTTTGCAACGATTTGTATCGTGAAATGCGCTATACAAATAAACTTGAATTGAATTGAATTGAACATGGACAGGTGAAGCAGGTGAGAAAACTAATGTCCTCACATCACAGAAAGCTTTCGAGTGTATTATAACAGGTTTTTCAACATGATCTAGATCTCACTATCATGTTTCACATGACATTTCTGCCTCATTTAGTCTTGTCTCTTTAATCTCATTCTAAAAACACTACCACAAAACTTAAAATCTTTCATAAAGTTGAAATCATTGTAAGTGAAATTAATATACAGAGGATTAAACAGATGCATATATCAGTCTTATCTGTCATAATTTGTAGCACATTAATTATTTATGAAACAAAACATGTCAAGTCTTGTGTTGTTTTGTTAGGACTTCCAGTAAAGTCACCAAACAGCAACACTTTTGTTTTCAATTCTTGGCATCTTATGACATATGAACCCGTAAAATGCCATTGCTGTCACATGATGACACACTCTCTGCAACAGATCTCAGCATGCCTTGATGGAAACAGTCAAGGCATTGAGAACTCTCATATTATATGAGGACTTGGTAATCAACTGGTATTGAAATATGTTAAATATATCAAATATATGGCTATTTGCACTTTGTCTAAATAGTGTCAGATTTATTTTATTTTTTTACTCTTTCACTTCGGTGATTCACCTTCAATTTCGGTTTAGTCTTGTTTTTTTATTGTATTTTATATTTTTTTGTTTTCTCTCAGCTTCCCCAATTTCCTGGCTGCTGGGCTGCTATTGTCATCCCTCGGATCCCTCTTGGAACCCATTGGACTTTATTCCCCTTGGTCATCACTGACTGTGGACTAACTCTTGTCTTGCTCTTCTTTTGTTCCATATTTGAGCTGCTATTCTCAATAGGAGCGGGCATCCTGCAAATATCACTCTAAGAACACAGCTGAACAACACTGACATAACTCCCCCCTTCCGGAAGGTGCATCCCGTGTCGTAACAATTCCACCGGAGGCAGTCCAGGAAGCCATGACGGAACAGGCAGACTAAGAAGCCATGGCGGAGCAGGCAGTTCAGGGTGCCATGGCGGAGCAGGTAGTTCAGGAGGCCATGGTGGAGCAAGGAACTCAGGAGGCCATGGCGGAGCATACAGTTTAGGAGACCAACTGGGGGGCTGGAGCCGACACTGGAGCGAGCTCTGGGGCTGGAGCCGACCGCCTTCTCCTCCTTAGATTCCTATTTTGTTTCGGGGTGAAAGGTGTGGTCGGCGGGCTTGAGAGAGCCACGGCCGGCGGACTTGACTGAGGAACCGGTGTGGTCGGCGGGCTTGACATCGGAGGCTCTCCAGACACCGGATGACCGCCTCCTTCCAGTCGAGGTTGGTGGTGTCTTGGAGCTCCATTGGCAGATGGTACGTTATCCCGAGCCGGAACAGCATCAAGAGGGTCTCCCCATCTAGGGAGCTGGTGAAGGCGAGTGGCACGAACGCCCTCACATAGATTATCAGGTCGTGGTTTGCCTGAGCCACGGCGATGAACCTCGCTTGTTCCTCCGTTTGGGTGGGGAGAAACGACAGGAAAAAACAAAACACTTTTAGGAAAAAACAAAAAACAAACACGAGTAGAAGGGGCGCCACTTACTGTCACGGTCGGCTGTTCTGTCACGATCACTCGGGGAAGGAACGAGGAGATCCAGGAGTATACTTCTTATTCGACTTTAATCACACAAACAAAGGGATACAACCACAGGAACTGAAGAATGACATTTAACAGCCGACGCTAGACACAGGGAACCAAAGGGCTTAAGTAGACAAGGAAACTAATGAGGGAACACCTGGAAATAATGAACATGATGACATGAGGGAAAACACAGCTTGAACCAAATAAACAAAATGAGGACAGGAACAGGAAACATGACCAAAAAAGGGAAACAGGAACTAAGACAGGGGTAAAACAAGGAAACACAAGTCCACAACACAACACTGACCACAGCAGCCAATCCTGAAAAAGTTGAGAAAAAACAAAAGAAAACCAAACAAAAAACAAGGATAACAACAAAAGACCTACAAAATAATGGTGTTCAAAGACATACGAAACCACTGCTGCCAAAAATGCATAACACTGAACACCAAGTCCAAATGAGGAGGGAGGAAGGGGGTGGAGGAGGAGGATGAGGGGCTAACAAATGTCAACACACAGGAGGAAATGAAGGTGGGAAAAACCAACATGGTGAAAACAGTGGGAGGGGCCAGGGAGGAGATGAGAGCAGGATGAGTCATAGGGACCCAGAACACAGCCAGGAAGGAGGCCAATGGTGGAATCGAGGGAGGGTGGAGCCATGGTGGAGACTTGGCGGACGAGACCAAGTGGGCGACTGACTAAGACGGAGTTGATGGAGGTGGAGACCCAGGCAGAGCTGAAGAGCTAGGGTGACACCACAGGTCTTGAGGGTCGAGGCAGAACTCATGGGACCAAGGCAGATCTCATGTGCTTATGGGACTGAGCAGGAGACGGGGACTTGGAAGACCGGAGCGACCAAGGACATTGGTGGAGCCGGAGGGAAGGTGAAGCCTGGTGGAGCCAAAGGGATGGAGGGCTGAGGCGTAGCTGGAGGCTTGGAATCCTGCTGCAAAACCAGGGTGATGCCTGACCAAGTAGGAGTTGGAGAGATGAGTGAAGCCCGGTGGAACCAGTGGGATGACGGGCAAGGGACAGGAGAAATAGCAAACTACATAAACTGAAAATTACACGAAATAAAGAAGTGAATGAACAGAGGGCTTAAATACAGACAGATAGTAATCAATGAAAACAGAACAGGGGCCCGTTCTTCATACGTCACTAACTCAGTTAGCTGGATTTGATTGTTGACGATTTGGCATGATCTTGGATTATTTGGTTCTTCGAAGCTCATCCTGGACTTGCTTCTTTTTAAGTGGAATTGATATTTAAAATCTGTCCCAGCCACTGCTACTCTATTACCCTACTAATCCGGGGACAATAATTTAAACTAATAATAATTTAAAAAGTAATTTGAAAATAATAATATAATGTTTAATCAATAATACAATAGACACAGCCAGTTTTACTCAATGAAAGATTTATTCATGATAAAATAATTACTTTATAATTGTATTAGTGTCTTACACACATGCTGTACAGTTAATCTGAGTCGTGCATTAATTTGAGTGCTGACAGATATTATGGGAGTGGCTTGATGGAGCGCAGGAGATACAGATAACTTGATCTTGACCCTTGAGAAACTTTAATTAATGCTATCACATAACAAATCTGTTCAAATATAAAATTTTCTTCATACGTCACTAACTCAGTTAGCTGGATTTGATTGTTGACGATTTGGCATGATCTTGGATTATTTGGTTCTTCGAAGCTCATCCTGGACTTGCTTCTTTTTAAGTGGAATTGATATTTAAAATCTGTCCCAGCCACTGCTACTCTATTACCCTACTAATCCGGGGACAATAATTTAAACTAATAATAATTTAAAAAGTAATTTGAAAATAATAATATAATGTTTAATCAATAATACAATAGACACAGCCAGTTTTACTCAATGAAAGATTTATTCATGATAAAATAATTACTTTATAATTGTATTAGTGTCTTACACACATGCTGTACAGTTAATCTGAGTCGTGCATTAATTTGAGTGGTGACAGCTATTGTAGGAGTGGCTTGATGGAGAGCAGGAGATGCAGGTAACTTGATCTTGACCTTTAACTTTAATTAATGCTGTCACATAACAAATCTTCTTCAAAGATAAAATTAAATGAATTGCTAATTACAACATTGAAATAAAAATGTAAAGCCTTTACAAATACTAATAATTATGAATATAAATAATTGGGAATCATGTAAAAATAAATAAAATAAAAACAGTGCACATTTCATTTATCTATTATTACATTTATGTAGTTTTGTTCACTTGGCTGTTTCCTTATAAATGTCCAGAAATTTGTCAAGTTTTTCGTCAGGTGTCTTTTTTAATTATATGATGTCATTACGTTGCTGTCTTGCTGCCAGCCAATCGCTGCATTGCTGATCATGGCTTCGAGTATCAATACATCTGCCCTTTACGGGGAACACGAGAATGCACAGTAATCTTAGACAACTTCATTCAGATATTTTAATCAGATTTTTTTGAAGAACCAAATTAGCAAGAGATCAGTGTGTCTTACACACATGCTGTACAGTTAATCTGAGTCGTGCATTAATTTGAGTGGTGACAGCTATTGTAGGAGTGGCTTGATGGAGAGCAGGAGATGCAGGTAACTTGATCTTGACCTTTAACTTTAATTAATGCTGTCACATAACAAATCTTCTTCAAAGATAAAATTAAATGAATTGCTAATTACAACATTGAAATAAAAATGTAAAGCCTTTACAAATACTAATAATTATGAATATAAATAATTGGGAATCATGTAAAAATAAATAAAATAAAAACAGTGCACATTTCATTTATCTATTATTACATTTATGTAGTTTTGTTCACTTGGCTGTTTCCTTATAAATGTCCAGAAATTTGTCAAGTTTTTCGTCAGGTGTCTTTTTTAATTATATGATGTCATTACGTTGCTGTCTTGCTGCCAGCCAATCGCTGCATTGCTGATCATGGCTTCGAGTATCAATACATCTGCCCTTTACGGGGAACACGAGAATGCACAGTAATCTTAGACAACTTCATTCAGATATTTTAATCAGATTTTTTTGAAGAACCAAATTAGCAAGAGATCAGTTATCACGATTAGAAAATCTGGCATCTGTCAAATCATCTCAGATGTATTAAGCGAGGTACGAAGAACAGGCCTCCTCTTGTATATAAATTAATTAACCAAGTAAACTAACGATGACTAGGAACTAAGGTTTAACGAGCACAGTAAACAAAGAAAAAACAAAACCAAGACAGACAATATATGGTACAATTAGTTGGAGCAAATTATTATCATTATTTTTTAAAAGTTATCAGCTTAAATATTTGTTTGTGCTACAAATTAAGTTCCTCTAACTTGATGGATGAGTACAACTTCATTACAAATACATATATAACTACGAGTTGAATGCAAATGAATGCCACCACAAAGTCATAATTACGAGTGGGAAACTCAGAACTTTCTTTAATCCCCGGTAGGGGGCATTTTGGTGAGTAAACATGTCAGATGATATGAATGAAGTGGAAGTAAAAGTGAAAGTGAAAGTGACATGACATGTGGCCAAGTATGGTGTCCCATACTCGGAATTTGTGCTCTGCATTTAACCCATCTAAGTGCACACACACAGCAGTTAGTAGTGAACACACACACTATGAACACACACCCGGAGCAGATGATATGAATGCAGCATCTGTATTGATTGATTGAATTGTTAAAATTAACACATTTTAGCCATTACATTTTTTTTCATTTACAATAAAACTAAGTTGCATGCACAAAATACTGTTGTATTGTACAATTACTCTGCTGTACCGGTCCCAAACCCAGCGGCAAGGGCCTTACCAGGCCTGAGCAAGGAGGAGGGTGGTCATCCCGCCGAGATGAGCAGAACTGGGCAAGCAGGGAAACTAGGCAAGAAACCGATGGACCTGCAACAAATCACAAATGCCAACAATGCTACCGCATACGGGGGAGCCGATGCGCCGGCAATGGGGCCCCAGGGTACCGGTGGGAAATGGATTACTGGCCAAAACCGAGGAGGTGGAATCGGAAAGAAGATCATCACACCGAAAACAGAAATTTGCCTCGCAGCTTGGAACGTTCGGACCGGCCAGCACATTGCTCAAAAATAGATCATTGCCAAAGAGCTGTTGACGTCCAAGATCGTGATTGTGGTGTTATCCGAACTTTGACTTACCGGATCTGGAACAATAATAGTTAATGAACCCAGTTCAAATTAAAAATTATGCTGTTCTACTCTGGTGGGGAGAAAAGAGAGGCTGGAGTCGGCTTTATGGTGGACGATCGGACAACAAGGTGTGTATTGGCCTTCCAACCAATATCAAACCGCCTGACTGTACTAACTGTTCACGGCACCATCCAAGTCCACCTTCTAGCCATCTACGCACCAGCCGAAACAAGCCCAAACGAGGTCAAAGACCACTTTTACGACCAATTGCAATGTGCGGCTGGACTTGATCCCGAGGACCGAGTTGATCATCCTAGTGGGTGACGCACACATCGGCACCAACTTTGATGGCTGAGAAGAGACAATGGTCTGACGAATCAAGATTTTGGATAAATCATATTGACGGCCGAGCACGGATACATCGATTACCAACAAAGGCTATGGCACCTGGATGCATTGTTGGGCAGATGTAGGCCGGTGGTGGCAATGTCATGCTGTGGGCAATATTTTCTTGGGACACTTTAGGCCCCATTATCCCAATAACATAATCCCCAACCACTGTCAAGTATCTGAACGTTTGTTGCAGACCAAGTGCACCCATTCATGGCAACTGTGTTTCTTGCCAGTGATGGCCATTACCAACAGGACAATGCGCCATTCCACACTGCCAGATTCGTCAAGGAGTGGTTCGGGGAAAATGATGGTGAATTTCTATTAATGCCTTGGCCTCCAAATTCAACTGATTAGAACCCAGTCAAGAAGTGGGTTCCCGTTACATCATCACTCTGCAATGTACGGGATCAGGAGGAGCTGCTGTTGCAGTACCAGATACCCCAGGAAACCTATCACCACCTCGTCGAATCAATGCCTCGCCACGTGCCTGCTGTTTTGTGGGCTAAAGGAGGTCCTACAATTATTAGATAGGTGGTCATAATGTAATGGCTCATCAGTGTATATTATGATTCAATTTACAGTATCTTCATAAATTGAGTAAACAAACAATCTAAAGGAAAAAAAAAGAAAAGAAAAAAAGAATAAAAATCTTGCTGATTTTTAGAAATGGTACATCACCATCTTGCTCCAACCAAAGTGACTTGAGTGCTCTTGATGTCATAATTACAACTTCCCAACTCGTAAATATGAACTACCCAGAAGGACTCGCTCTGCCTGATCAAGAATGTCCTTCTCTAATAACTTAAACTTATGATAATAAATAACTAACACTGTGATTCGTATTACATCCTTCATCTTTTCTCACCTTATTGGGCAAATAATTATGAGCCTAACGCATCAGAAAGTAGAACTTTGTTGAAAAATTACAGCTCCTTTATGGCAGTGTTTCAGCTGACAGTCTGCCAAGAGTACAGACTTGTCAGTGACATCTCAGAAATGGGGTGTAAATGTTATATTTAGCGCTGATAAAGTTTCAATGAAAAATTATGATGTACTCAATCATATTATTTGTGATATTCACAAAAAAAACATGTTTCTCCTCTAACTTGATTTCTTTGCTTTCAGTTAATGCAATTCTTTAAAATGTGCAATCTACTAGAATAAATTATAGGAGAAAAGAAGAAAAACAGTGAAATGCAGATGCAAACTTACTGTACATTTACTTACTGTGAAATGGGTGATATTGTGGGAAACCACCACCATTTCAAAACAGGCACAACTGGTTTCCTGACATCAAGGAATGAATTACAGCTTTCTTGCATGCTATTTTTGGGAGGCAGGTAAAAGTCCAGAAAACTATAAATGATAATACAGCACAGTATCAGTCTGCAGAGAAATTAACCATAATTACTTTATAATTACTACCACAGAAGCAGTTGTTGGTTGTGAATAGTTGTATCTTGTTTTTCCTGACATTGTGACCTGGCATGTCTTTTATTTATTTTAGGGATGCACCGATACGATACTGGTATCGGTATCGGGCCCGATACTGAACTCCTGTACTCGTACTCATACTCGTTAAAATGCCCCGATACCAAACGCCGATACCACACAGCATGTGATAAGCGCCATATTCAGATCAAAAAACAC
>NW_015656603.1:63904-66907 GCF_001515625.1 Sinocyclocheilus rhinocerous
AAAGGCTGAAATGTGAAGTGCAGATCTTAAAAAGGTCTTTAAAGGTCTTAAATTTGATATTTTATGGTACCATTTGGAATAACTTTTTAAAACTTTTTTTTATTAAGCCCTTTTTAACTGTCCTTTTAGGTTGTTTTGAGAATGTTCTGTAGGCTACTGATAAAAAAAAGGACCTCTGTATATTTGTTTTTATATTAGGGATGCACCGATACCGATACTGGTATCGGGCCCGATACTGGCCTCCTGTACTCGTACTCGTACTCGTTAAAATGCCCCGATACCAAACGCCGATACCACACAGCATGTGATAAGCGCCATATTTAAACAAAGAAACACTGACAATAGACAGCAGAAAGGAGTTATGGATGTCTACTACGAAGTATATGTATGCAATGAATATGATGTTAAACATTCAGTATTAACGCCTGTATAGCTGATGTGTGCGAGCTGATAAACAAAGCACGCTGAGTGGATTGAGCGCGCGGCGGCGCAGATGCGCGAGCTTGTCGAGTGAATATACCTTTCTCACAGACATCATTGGAAAGTTTATAGTTCGGTCGGATATGTCAAAGACAAGTAAGTAAAACAATGCACAAGTTACTTAACGGTAGGGAGAGAGAGAGAGAGCAATTCTGGTGTGTGATCTTTGATGTTCACTCACTTAGCACGCATCATTTGAATTAAAACGAAATCGTACAAATAAAACCATTCATAGGGGCATTCACTATAATCATCATTTATTTTCAACCTTAGGCATACACGACTTTCTAGCGAAAGTGAATCTAGCAGCCTGTGTGAAATGCGCTAGGCTGTACTGTTCTGCATCAGTACAAATACGTGCACGCGTTGCGCGTGTTTTGCTTGCTTGAGTGTTTCTGCATTATATGAGTGGCTTTGGAATATAAATCGCAGCACGTTTCAGATGAAAAAACGCGACTTCTATTTCTGAAAATATCACAGTTAGGAGAAATATAAGGAGTGGTTCCCTGCATTATTACATCAAAGCGCATGATTACAGTACTGAGCCGCTGCAATGGAGCAGCTCTAATGCTATTAAATGAAAGATGATGTACCATAGAGCAAAAAAACAAACAGTGAAAGTAACAAAAACTTGTAAAATACATTTTAATGGGCATAATTAAGTGTGAAAATAACCGAAGGATATACAGTGAAACCAAAAATGATTCAGAGACCAGATATAATATAGATATTTTTTTACTAGTGAGTGCAGGACACTATAGTTCATTTATGTAAGTGAGGATAGCAAAATAAAGTAAACTGTGACAAATCATACCCAAAAATTCTTCATACAGTGGACTACCAGTAAAATTGATACAAATTTGGGTCCAAAAATTATTCAGACCGAAGAAAATTGAAGTTGAGGTTTGCATGAAGCTGGATGACAGCATGCCCAGGAGACCACAGGCTGTCATTGAGGCTAAGGGCTGCCCGACTAAGTATTGATAGTTGTGTAAATACTGTCATACTAACAGCTGTCTGAATTATTTTGGTTGATTGTAATCTATTACATACCTTTCTATCAGAATTATCTAGCATTATCAAGATGAATTTGTTCTGACACAGTTTAACTCTGAGTTCTTGTCATGTTTTATTACCATTTTCTAAACTATAGCGAATAAACTGTGATAATGTGAGAAATGTTGAAGGTATCTGAATAAATTTTGGTTTGACTGTATCTATTTGATAAATGAAGTTAACCAACTAACATTATACATACCCTTTTGGTTTCTGTACCCAATATTAAAAAAATGTACAAATGCAATAAAAATACCGGTATCGGCATCGGTATCGGCAAGTACCAAAAATAAAAGTATCGGTATCGGGCGAGTACTGGAAAAAGTGGTATCGGTGCATCCCTAATTTATTTATTTATTGTTTGCAGACTGCACTTATTTTTATTTCAATCAGCCCACAGAGTGTCACCAGCTGCCACTTGCAACTAAAACCAATTTTTATTTTATTTTAGTTTAGGTTAGTTTGATTTAGTGAAACACTGCCACAGTTCCACATAAAAAAATTTCTTTACTAACATCCTGAAGTTTATTCTGAAGGTCACTTTGAAGAGGCCAGTTTTGAGCACTTTGGTTTTGAACCCTTCAATATGGCTGCAATTATTGTTTTCACTTCTAAGTGCTCTTCTACAAATTAACAGACACAGATACAACATTTGAACATGCTTTGTCACCACTTATGGAATGTGAACAATTGAACAGTGCTTCTGAGGAAGATAAGATTTTCTGTGAAGCTGACATATCTACAGCACAAGACCATGTGTGTAAAGTGAAACTGCTAGTAGAACTGTTTTGCATCTACCCCATTGCTAACGCCTGAAGTCAAACTAGTAAATTATTCTTAGCAACCCTTGTCTGAGCTTGGTTACTGCAACAGTTACTCAGAATGTTTTTACAGCGAATGCAAACTTCTACATTGTTGACAGTGGAGCACCATTGTTGGGACTGCATTTTATCAGAGTACTGAAATATCTGCCTGATTGTGTAGACAAAATCTCAAATGTGCAGGGTGTATATGTAAAGTGAAAAGTGAAAGTGAAGTGAGGCGTCCCATACTCGGAATTTGTGCTCTGCATTTAACCCATCCAAGTGCACACACACAGCAGTGAACACACACACACTGTGAACGCACACCCGGAGCAGTGGGCAGCCAATGCTGTGGCGCCAGGGGAGCAGTTGGGGGTTCAGTGCCTTGCTCAAGGCTCTCACCTCAGTCATGGTATTGAAGGTGGAGAGAGCGCTGAATATTCACTCCCCCCACCTACAATCCCAGTCAAGTCAAGTCACGGCTGATCTTCATGAGTCTAGTCAAGTCACAACTGATCGTCATGAGTCAAGTCTAGTCACAGCTGAGCTGTTATGTTCCGGCCAAGGAGGCCGCCTGTGATGCCTCTGCCTGTCCTGTCACGGCTATGGAGGCCGTCTATGAACTCTCTGCCTGTCCTGTCACGGCTATGGAGGCCCACTGTGA
>NW_015656603.1:67050-68564 GCF_001515625.1 Sinocyclocheilus rhinocerous
CTCTGCCTGTCTTGTCACGGCTATGGAGGCCGTCTATGAACTCTCTGCCTGTCCTGTCACGGCTATGGAGGCCGTCTGTGAACTCCCTGTCTGTCCTGTGTTACGGCCAGCTCGTTACAAGCCACAACATAATAGAGGGATCACACACCACCGTTCAATCAATACAAATTGATTTATTTTCTTTAACAAATATAACAAGCTGAGGCTGCAGAACCTCCCGAGGCAGCAACGCTCGCTTCGGCTCCTTGTATGGTGGTGGCGCCCAGCAATACACTTTCAGCCTGTCCTGTCACGGTCAAAGGGACCGTTGCTGAACTCTGTACCTGTCCTGTATATAGTCTACACCCCTAATTATCATTAATTGATTAATTAACTTGGGGGAGTGACTCAAAACTCCCACAGTCTGCCACCAACAGGTAAGGAGAACACTCAGGGTCGTCACACCTCCCACACCAAAAAGAGGTTCCCTAAAGAACCGACAAAAAATAATAAATAAAACAAAAGATTAATGCATAAAATCACAAATAAAAAAAAATTAAGGCCATTGATACTCATCTCTGCGATCCCGTTCCATTTCACTCCTGGATCTCCTGGGCCCTAGGACATCAAAGAGAGACAGAGAGAGGGAAAGGAGAAGGGCACAGCCGAAAAAAACCCTTTACACACGTGAGAGTGCATCGGCAATCAAATTATCCTTGTATGTGTTTAATCTGTAGATGGAAAGATTGTAGGGTAAGACTCCACCTCATGATTCTTTGGTTTTTACCACGCATCCGGTCCAAGAAGGTCAAAGGATTGTGATCAGTATACACTATGATAGGACCACAAATTGAGCTCAAGTAGACCTCAAAATGTTGAACAGCCAACACCAGGGCTAAGGCCTCTTTTTCAATAGTGGAATAAACCTGCTGATGGCGGTTAAATTTTCTAGAAAAATAGCTAACCGGATGGATGTTCAATTCCATCAACATCTTCCTGCAAAAGAACAGCACTGGCACCAACTGCAAGGAGAAAAGACCTCTTAAAATCAGGTGCAACAAGCACAGGTGCGTTGGCTAAAAGGGCTTTAGCATTATCAAAAGCACACTGGCATTGTTCTGACCACTTAAATGGTTTCTTTGGACTCAACAAATCAGTCAAAGGAGTAACTACACTTGCAAAATTCTGACAAAACCCTCGATAGTATCCTACCATTCCTAGGAACCTATGGAGTTCACGACGGGTAGCAGGTGTAGGGAATTTACCAATAGCATCAACTTTAGCATCAATTGGTTTTACACAACCGCGACCAACCACCTTACCCAAATAGGTCACAGTGGCTTTTCAAAACTCGCACTTGGCAAGGTTAATGGTTAAATTGGCTTTAGCAAGACGTACAAAAAGCTCTCTAATTTGGTCAAGATGTTCGGACCAAGAAGAACTAAACAAAACAACATCATCCAAGTAAGCCTCGCACCCTGACAACCCAGTCAGTACTCGATTTACCAACCGCTGAAATGTGGCGGGAGCATTTC
>NW_015656603.1:68828-75822 GCF_001515625.1 Sinocyclocheilus rhinocerous
TAAGACTCCACCTCATGATTCTTTGGTTTTTACCACGCATCCGGTCCAAGAAGGTCAAAGGATTGTGATCAGTATACACTATGATAGGACCACAAATTGAGCTCAAGTAGACCTCAAAATGTTGAACAGCCAACACCAGGGCTAAGGCCTCTTTTTCAATAGTGAAATAAGCCTGCTGATGGCGGTTAAATTCTCTTGAAAAATAGCTAACCGTATTTTCAATTCCATCAACATCTTCCTGCAAAAGAACAGCACTGGCACCAACTGCAAGGAGAAAAGACCTCTTAAAATCAGGTGCAACAAGCACAGGTGCGTTGGCTAAAAGGGCTTTAGTATTATTAAAAGCACACTGGCATTGTTCTGACCACTTAAATGGTTTCTTTGGACTCAACAAATCAGTCAAAGGAGTAACTACACTCGCAAAATTCTGACAAAACCCTCGATAGTATCCTACCATTCCTAGGAACCTACGGAGTTCACGACGGGTAGCAGGTGTAGGGAATTTACCAATAGCATCAACTTTAGCATCAATTGGTTTTACACAACCGCGACCAACCACCTTACCCAAATAGGTCACAGTGGCTTTTCAAAACTCGCACTTGGCAAGGTTAATGGTTAAATTGGCTTTAGCAAGACGTACAAAAAGCTCTCTAATTTGGTCAAGATGTTCGGACCAAGAAGAACTAAACGAAACAACATCATCTAAGTAAGCCTCGCACCCTGACAACCCAGTCAGTACTCGATTTACCAACCGCTGAAATGTGGTGGGAGCATTTCGGACCCCAAAAGGCATAACGCTGTATTGCAGGAACCTGTCAGGTGTAACAAAAGCAGATAATTCCTTCGCACGAGATGTCAAAGGCACTTGCCAATAGCCTTTCAGAAGGTCGAATTTACTGACGAACTCTGCGGAGCCAACACGATCAACACAATCATCAATTCTAGGTAAGGGGTAACAATCAGGTTTTGTCAGAGAATTAAGCTTCCTGTAGTCAGTGCAAAAACGATACGTATGATCAGGTTTACTCACTAAAATACATGGTGATCTCCAAGAACTAAAAGTGGGTTCTGCCAAGTTATGAGTGAGTAAATAATCCACCTCCTTCTGAAGTAATTCCCTTTTTATAGGATTTACTCAATACGCATGTTGTTTTACAGGTTGAGCTGTGCCAACATCAATGTCATGCTCGATGACATGAGTTCGGGTAGGGACATCAGAAAAAAAAGAGGGGAACGAACTTACCAATTTCATTATATCGGACTTCTCGGATTCAGATAAATGAGACAAATGGTGAGTCAAATTAGCAAAATTTCAGAATTGTTAAGTCTTCCCTCCATGACTCCTCGAGAAGGACCATTAATTTCTTCTGTAGCTACTGAACCCGAATTTCCCACCATCTCTTCAGATACTTCTGAAGTGTTCTGACCAGCGGTCGTAGTGGTTGACACAATATCAACAGATAGAGAAGTCACAGGGGTCACATAAGTTTTTAATAAATTAACATGACAAACTTGTAATTTCTTTCGGCGATCAGGCGTGTTTAATAGGTAGTTGTTATTTGGAAAACATTTTGTGATCGTATAAGGTCCAATAAACCTAGCCTGGAAAGGACTAGTCAAAACAGGTAATAAAGTCAACACTTGGTCACCTACTTGAAATTCTCGGAACTTAACCTGCGGTCAAACAATCTCTGCATCTTCACCCGAGACTTACCTAGTTTTCTTTGGGCAATAGCTCTAGCTTCATAGAGTCTATAACGAAAGCTACTTACATAGTCTAAAACATTCTCTGGTGGGTCAGAGGTCTTCCATTGATCGGCAAGAACAGCAATAGGGCCCCTGACAGTGTGTCCGAACACTAATTCATTAGGGCTGAAACCTATACTCTCGTACGACTTCACGGATAGCTAATAACATCCAAGGAAGTCCCTCTTCCCAGTCACAGTCAAGTTCAACACAATGAGATCTCAAAAGTGACTTCAGGGTCTGATAGAATCTTTCTAGCGCCCACTGACTCTGAGGATGATAAGCACTTGAGATGTTATGCGTTACGTTAAGTTGTCGCATGACTTTAGAGAAATGTCGAGACATGAAGTTCGAGCCCTGATCAGACTGAATATTTTTCGGAATCCCAAAAATAGAGAGGAAGCTTGTTAGAGCCTTTAAAATCGATTTAGTAGTAATCGATCTCAAGGGATAGGCTGCAGGATAGCGTGTGGACTGACACATTACCGTCAATAAATAAGCATGTCCAGCTTTAGATCGCGGTAAAGGACCAACACAATCGATAATCAAATGTTCAAAAGGAGTTGTAACAGCAGCAATAGGCTGTAACGGAGCCAACTGAATTTTCTGGTTTGGCTTCCCGGTCATTTGACACGTATGACAAGACCGTATATAATTAATTACATCTCGCTTGATTCTAGGCCAATAGAATTTTCTCAAAATTCTGTCATAGGTCTTTCGTACACCCATATGACCAGCGACACCTTCATGAGATAACTGCAGAACAGCTTGACGAAAAGTAACCGGAACCACAATCTGAATCCTAGGGTCTATTAGAACGTCAGAACACATAGGTTGTTGCCTACAGAACAATCCGTCCCGAAGAAAGTAGACAGGAAGTGAATTCTGTTCACCTCTTCCTTCTTTCACCAAAGAAAACAGATCTTGGAGGGTGCAATCCGACCGCTGTTCTCGGATTAGTTCATCTCGAGTTACATTATACAGTGGAGATAAAGAACAAGCATTAACATGGTCATCACAATAAAATTGACTTTCAGGCTGGGAATCAGATTTTTCCACGTTGTCAATGACAGATATTAACTCAAACACAGGAATCTCATCCTCAATACTAGTGCACACAGTATTACGTGCTGGCTGGGAAGAATTCACAGAGGAAATAAAAGCATCACCAAGAATACTTTCCCTTTCGTCTGATATCATTCTCTTGGCCTTGGCTCGGGTTATCGCACATGCAGGGAATAGAGTTAGGACAGTCAGGGGAGTGGTCTATTTTACCTACATCAGGAACCACTATAGGTGGAACTCCACCATCTGACTTTTCCCACACATTTCCCCCTGCTAAATCATTGCCAAGTATAAAAGTGACACCAGGAACAGGAAGCACAGCACGAACTCCAACGACAACATTACCTGACACCAGTTTTGAGGTGAGATGTATGCGGTGTAAAGGAACTTCCATAAACCCCATCTCAAACCCTCTAACTAGTACGTGAGTTCCAGTAGCAGTTCTATCAGACAAAGGCAGAAGTCCTTCCAATAAAAAGGACTGCGCAGCCCCTGTATCTCGAAGGATACAAACAGGAACGGTCTTCTCAGAACCAGGCAAAGACAGTCCCCTCTGTAAGAAATGGTGCATAATCATCATGACTCTTAACATCCTCAATCTCCACCTCAGAGATATCCCTCTGCTTAGGCTGTTTTTTTACAGATTGGGCAGGACTATGATTCTCACATGATGTAGAAATTAATCTGACAGTTTTAGCAGCTCTCTCCTTTTTCTTAAGAACAGCACAATCAGAAATTGTATGTCCTCATTAGTACTGAAACCTATACTCTCTTGTACGACTTCACGGATAGCTAATAACATCCAAGGAAGTCCCTCTTCCCAGTCACAGTCAAGTTCAACACAATGAGATCTCAAAAGTGACTTCAGGGTCTGATAGAATCTTTCTAGCGCCCACTGACTCTGAGGATGATAAGCACTTGAGATGTTATGCGTTACGTTAAGTTGTCGCATGACTTTAGAGAAATGTCGAGACATGAAGTTCGAGCCCTGATCAGACTGAATATTTTTCGGAATCCCAAAAATAGAGAGGAAGCTTGTTAGAGCCTTTAAAATCGATTTAGTAGTAATCGATCTCAAGGGATAGGCTGCAGGATAGCGTGTGGACTGACATTACAGTCAGTAAATAAGCATGTCCAGCTTTAGATCGCGGTAAAGGACCAACACAATCGATAATCAAATGTTCAAAAGGAGTTGTAACAGCAGCAATAGGCTGTAACGGAGCCAACTGAATTTTCTGGTTTGGCTTCCCGGTCATTTGACACGTATGACAAGACCGTATATAATTAATTACATCTCGCTTGATTCTAGGCCAATAGAATTTTCTCAAAATTCTGTCATAGGTCTTTCGTACACCCATATGACCAGCGACACCTTCATGAGATAACTGCAGAACAGCTTGACGAAAAGTAACCGGAACCACAATCTGAATCCTAGGGTCTATTAGAACGTCAGAACACATAGGTTGTTGCCTACAGAACAATCCGTCCCGAAGAAAGTAGACAGGAAGTGAATTCTGTTCACCTCTTCCTTCTTTCACCAAAGAAAACAGATCTTGGAGGGTGCAATCCGACCGCTGTTCTCGGATTAGTTCATCTCGAGTTACATTATACAGTGGAGATAAAGAACAAGCATTAACATGGTCATCACAATAAAATGGACTTTCAGGCTGGGAATCAGATTTTTCCACATTGTCAATGACAGATGGTAACTCAAACACAGGGATCTCATCCTCAATACTAGTGCACACAGTATTACGTGCTGGCTGGGAAGAATTCACAGAGGAAATAAAAGCATCACCAAGAATACTTTCCCTTTCGTCTGATATCATTCTCTTGGCCTTGGCTCGGGTTATCGCACATGCAGGGAATAGAGTTAGGACAGTCAGGGGAGTGGTCTATTTTACCTACATCAGGAACCACTATAGGTGGAACTCCACCATCTGACTTTTCCCACACATTTCCCCCTGCTAAATCATTGCCAAGTATAAAAGTGACACCAGGAACAGGAAGCACAGCACGAACTCCAACGACAACATTACCTGACACCAGTTTTGAGGTGAGATGTATGCGGTGTAAAGGAACTTCCATAAACCCCATCTCAAACCCTCTAACTAGTACGTGAGTTCCAGTAGCAGTTCTATCAGACAAAGGCAGAAGTCCTTCCAATAAAAAGGACTGCGCAGCCCCTGTATCTCGAAGGATACAAACAGGAACGGTCTTCTCAGAACCAGGCAAAGACAGTCCCCTCTGTAAGAAATGGTGCATAATCATCATGACTCTTAACATCCTCAATCTCCACCTCAGAGATATCCCTCTGCTTAGGCTGTTTTTTTACAGATTGGGCAGGACTATGATTCTCACATGATGTAGAAATTAATCTGACAGTTTTAGCAGCTCTCTCCTTTTTCTTAAGAACAGCACAATCAGAAATTGTATGTCCTGCCTTTTTACAATAAAAGCAAACAATCTCTCCTTTTATACGTGTATTAGCAACAGCATGATCAGTGGAAGAACTAAAAACAACATTCTGACGTACTATAGTCGCTTTGCTCTTTCCAAAAGACACTCATCTTAGGTCTATGCAAATCATTTAAATGGCTAGTCGAACCCCTAGGAGTAAGAACAAATTCATCGGCCATGAGAGCAGCATCTGACAACTTACTCACCTTATGCTCATTTAAATACATAGCGACAGCATTCGGTACGCAATGTTTAAACTCTTCCAAAAGAATCAGTTCTCTAAGCTGTTCTTTAGTGGTTACTTTCATCGAGGTACACCAACAATCAAACATGTTTTCTTTTTCTCTGGCAAATTCAAGATAAGTGCACTTCTCAAATTAGAAAACTTCTAAAATCGCTGACGATATGCCTCAGGTGCCAAGTCATATGCTTGCAATAGTGCGGATTTAACAATTTCATAGTCACCGCTTTGCTCAACAGTCAGCGCTGAATAAACTTCCTGTGCTCTCCCTGTTAACACACATTGCAGCAATAATGTCCAAAATTCTCTGGGCCATTTCATCGACACGTTCAAAATGAGAAAAATATTTCTCTACCTCACTCTCAGAAAACGGCGGTACCATTCTAATGTTTTTAAAAACATCAAAAACAGGTGCCGCAGAGACTGATCCATTAGATGATACAGAAAGTGGAGTTTCAACAGTTTTCGCAGTCATTTCTAACTCAAGTTTCCTCAACTGAAACTGCCTTTCTTCCCTTTCTTTTTCAAACTGCAACTCCAATTTTTCGCATGTCAAACTGTTGTTGTAATTTCTTTACCTCAACATCTCTCTCCAACTCTTTCTAAGCACAAGCGTCACGTTCAGCACGAAGCTTTTCCACATCAATACGTAGCTGCTTTTCTTGAAAAGACATCTCTCTAAACTTGACATTTCTGTCAGTATCAAAAAGAGGAGACGTTAAAGACTCTTCAGGGTTAATAACTTCATTTCTTACCTCTAAAACACCCCGCTCGTAAAGTGCGCTTCTCGGTGTTCATCAGAGTTTCTTTAAGCTTATTATCATTACTCGTTACCTCCACTCTAAAACGCTCTGCAATCTGCAACAATTCTTCCTTTGTGCATCTCTCCAGTAATATTTCTGAAGAAAAACGCGAATCTTTGACTACGAAGACATTTTTGGTACAATAAGAGTTACGCTAACACAGAACAAAACAAATGTGAGGACTCCACTATAAGCTACAATATTGAAACTACAAATCCCATAAGCCACTTCACCAGGGATCGTCACAACATAACACGGTCCAGTTGCAAACCCCACCCAATTACAAGATAAATGAAAACTTACCACAAGTCATTCCATACATCATCATCATCATCATCATACTCTTGGCAGGCATAACAAACAACATGGGCACAGAAAACAGCAAATAGTGTCACCTTAAATGAAAATGAGACTTCAGCTCCTAACTACTAAACTAAATGAAACTAACTAAACCTACCTAATCTTCAAAGGTGTACCAGGCTCGAGGCGGCATTTAAACGCTAAACTCTGGGACAATTGGTACATTTAAACCAAAAGCCCGAAGCGTACCCCCGACAGAGATTTTAAAACCTCCGCCCAGAATAACCTTCAAAAATAAGAAAGGCAAAACAACAAACAAAAATAACAAATAGTGTCCCGATGGAAGGATTATAAACCCAGCTGAGAACACTCTAAATAC
>NW_015656603.1:76582-79531 GCF_001515625.1 Sinocyclocheilus rhinocerous
ATATGACCAGCGACACCTTCATGAGATAACTGCAGAACAGCTTGACGAAAAGTAACCGGAACCACAATCTGAATCCTAGGGTCTATTAGAACGTCAGAACACATAGGTTGTTGCCTACAGAACAATCCGTCCCGAAGAAAGTAGACAGGAAGTGAATTCTGTTCACCTCTTCCTTCTTTCACCAAAGAAAACAGATCTTGGAGGGTGCAATCCGACCGCTGTTCTCGGATTAGTTCATCTCGAGTTACATTATACAGTGGAGATAAAGAACAAGCATTAACATGGTCATCACAATAAAATGGACTTTCAGGCTGGGAATCAGATTTTTCCACATTGTCAATGACAGATGGTAACTCAAACACAGGGATCTCATCCTCAATACTAGTGCACACAGTATTACGTGCTGGCTGGGAAGAATTCACAGAGGAAATAAAAGCATCACCAAGAATACTTTCCCTTTCGTCTGATATCATTCTCTTGGCCTTGGCTCGGGTTATCGCACATGCAGGGAATAAGTTAGGACAGTCAGGGGAGTGGTCTATTTTGCCTACATCAGGAACCACTATAGGTGGAACTCCACCATCTGACTTTTCCCACACATTTCCCCCTGCTAAATCATTGCCAAGTATAAAAGTGACACCAGGAACAGGAAGCACAGCACGAACTCCAACGACAACATTACCTGACACCAGTTTTGAGGTGAGATGTATGCGGTGTAAAGGAACTTCCATAAACCCCATCTCAAACCCTCTAACTAGTACGTGAGTTCCAGTAGCAGTTCTATCAGACAAAGGCAGAAGTCCTTCCAATAAAAAGGACTGCGCAGCCCCTGTATCTCGAAGGATACAAACAGGAACGGTCTTCTCAGAACCAGGCAAAGACACAGTCCCCTCTGTAAGAAATGGTGCATAATCATCATGACTCTTAATATCCTCAATCTCCACCTCAGAGATATCCCTCTGCTTAGGTTGTTTTTTTACAGATTGGGCAGGACTATGATTCTCACATGATGTAGAAATTAATCCGACAGTTTTAGCAGCTCTCTCCTTTTTCTTAAGAACAGCACAATCAGAAATTTTATGTCCTGCCTTTTTACAATAAAAGCAAACAATCTCTCCTTTTATACGTGTATTAGCAACAGCATGATCAGTGGAAGAACTAGAAACAACATTCTGACGTACTATAGTCGCTTTGCTCTTTCCAAAGACACTCATCTTAGGTTTATGCAAATCATTTAAATGGCTAGTCGAACCCCTGTGAGTAAGAACAAATTCATCGGCCATGAGAGCAGCATCTGACAACTTACTCACCTTATGCTCATTTAAATACATAGCGACAGCATTCGGTACGCAATGTTTAAACTCTTCCAAAAGAATCAGTTCTCTAAGCTGTTCTTTAGTGGTTACGTTCATCGAGGTACACCAACGATCAAACATGTTTTCTTTTTCTCTGGCAAATTCAAGATAAGTGCACTTCTCAAATTTGAAAAAACTTCTAAATCGCTGACGATATGCCTCAGGTGCCAATTCATATGCTTGCAATAGTGCAGATTTAATAATTTCGTAGTCACCGCTTTGCTCAACAGTCAGCGCTGAATAAACTTCCTGTGCTCTCCCTGTTAACACACATTGCAGCAATAATGTCCAAAATTCTCTGGGCCATTTCAGCGACTCGGCGACACGTTCAAAATGAGAAAAATATTTCTCTACCTCCCTCTCAGAAAACGGCGGTACCATTCTAATGTTTTTAAAAACATCAAAAACAGGTGCCGCAGAGACTGATCCATTAGATGATACAGAAAGTGGAGTTTCAACAGTTTTCGCAGTCATTTCTAACTCAAGTTTCCTCAACTGAAACTGCCTTTCTTCCCTTTCTTTTTCAAACTGCAACTCCAATTTTCGCATCTCAAACTGTTCGTCACGTTCAGCACGAAGCTTTTCCACATCAATACGTAGCTGCTTTTCTTGAAAAGACATCTCTCTAAACTTGACATTTCTGTCAGTATCAAAAAGAGGAGACGTTAAAGACTCTTCAGGGTTAATAACTTCATTTCTTACCTCTAAAACACCCCGCTCGTAAAGTGCGCTTCTCGGTGTTCATCAGAGTTTCTTTAAGCTTATTATCATTACTCGTTACCTCCACTCTAAAACGCTCTGCAATCTGCAACAATTCTTCCTTTGTGCATCTCTCCAGTAATATTTCTGAAGAAAAACGCGAATCTTTGACTACGAAGACATTTTTGGTACAATAAGAGTTGAGCTAACACAGAACAAAACAAAATGTGAGAACGGCACTATAAACTACAATGTTGAAACTACAAATCCCATAAGCCACTTCGCCAGGGATCGTCACAGCATAACACACTCCAGTTGCAAACCCCACCCAATTACAAGATAGATGAAAACTTACCACAAGTCATTCCATACATCATCTTCATACTCTTGGCAGGCATAACAAACAACACGGGCACAGAAAACAGCAAATAGTGTCACCTTAAATGAAAATGAGACTTCAGCTCCTAACTACTAAACTAAATGAAACTAACTAAACCTACCTAATCTTCAAAGGTGTACCGGGCTCGAGGCGGCATTTAAACGCTAAACTCTGGGACAATTGGTACATTTAAACCAAAAGCCCGAAGCGTACCCCCGACAGAGATTTTAAAACCTCCGCCCAGAATAACCTTCAAAAATAAGAAAGGCAAAACAACAAACAAAAATAACAAATAGTGTCCCGATGGAAGGATTATAAACCCAGCTGAGAACACTCTAAATACATGAAGTCTGCTCATTTACACAGGTGAACACTAAAAACATCATATACATGTAGCGATTCGGGACGAGCCCCCAATTTTATGTTACGGCCAGCTTGTTACAAGCCACAACATAAAAGAGCGATCACACACCACCGTTCAATCAATACAAATTGATTTATTTTCTTTAACAAATA
>NW_015656603.1:79960-87275 GCF_001515625.1 Sinocyclocheilus rhinocerous
TTACTCGATACGCATGTTGTTTTACAGGTTGAGCTGTGCCAACATCAATGTCATGCTCGATGACATGAGTTCGGGTAGGGACATCAGAAAAAAAAGAGGGGAACGAACTTACCAATTTCATTATATCGGACTTCTCGGATTCAGATAAATGAGACAAATGGTGAGTCAAATTAGCAAAATTTCAGAATTGTTAAGTCTTCCCTCCATGACTCCTCGAGAAGGACCATTAATTTCTTCTGTAGCTACTGAACCCGAATTTCCCACCATCTCTTCAGATACTTCTGAAGTGTTCTGACCAGCGGTCGCAGTGGTTGACAATATCAACAGAGAGAAGTCACAGGGGTCACATAAGTTTTTAATAAATTAACATGACAAACTTGTAATTTCTTTCGGCGATCAGGCGTGTTTAATAGGTAGTTGTTATTTGGAAAACATTTTGTGATCGTATAAGGTCCAATAAACCTAGCCTGGAAAGGACTAGTCAAAACCGGTAATAAAGCCAACACTTGGTCACCTACTTGAAATTCTCAGAACTTAACCTTGCGGTCAAACAATCTCTGCATCTTCACCCGAGACTTACCTAGTTTTCTTTGGGCAATAGCTCTAGCTTCATAGAGTCTATAACGAAAGCTACTTACATAGTCTAAAACATTCTCTGGTGGGTCAGAGGTCTTCCATTGATCGGCAAGAACAGCAATAGGGCCCCTGACAGTGTGTCCGAACACTAATTCATTAGGGCTGAAACCTATACTCTCGTACGACTTCACGGATAGCTAATAACATCCAAGGAAGTCCCTCTTCCCAGTCACAGTCAAGTTCAACACAATGAGATCTCAAAAGTGACTTCAGGGTCTGATAGAATCTTTCTAGCGCCCACTGACTCTGAGGATGATAAGCACTTGAGATGTTATGCGTTACGTTAAGTTGTCGCATGACTTTAGAGAAATGTCGAGACATGAAGTTCGAGCCTTGATCAGACTGAATATTTTTCGGAATGCCAACAATAGACATGAAGCTTGTTAGAGCCTTTAAAATTGATTTAGTAGTAATTGATCTCGAGGGATAGGCTGCAGGATAGCGTGTGGATTGACACATTACCGTCAATAAATAAGCATGTCCAGCTTTAGATCGCGGTAAAGGACCAACACAATCGACAATCAAATGTTCAAAAGGAGTTGTAACAGCAGCAATAGGCTGTAACGGAGCCAACTGAATTTTCTGGTTTGGCTTCCCGGTCATTTGACACGTATGACAAGACCGTATATAATTAATTACATCTCGCTTGATTCTAGGCCAATAGAATTTTCTCAAAATTCTGTCATAGGTCTTTCGTACACCCATATGACCAGCGACACCTTCATGAGATAACTGCAGAACAGCTTGACGAAAAGTAACCGGAACCACAATCTGAATCCTAGGGTCTATTAGAACGTCAGAACACATAGGTTGTTGCCTACAGAACAATCCGTCCCGAAGAAAGTAGACAGGAAGTGAATTCTGTTCACCTCTTCCTTCTTTCACCAAAGAAAACAGATCTTGGAGGGTGCAATCCGACCGCTGTTCTCGGATTAGTTCATCTCGAGTTACATTATACAGTGGAGATAAAGAACAAGCATTAACATGGTCATCACAATAAAATGGACTTTCAGGCTGGGAATCAGATTTTTCCACATTGTCAATGACAGATGGTAACTCAAACACAGGGATCTCATCCTCAATACTAGTGCACACAGTATTACGTGCTGGCTGGGAAGAATTCACAGAGGAAATAAAAGCATCACCAAGAATACTTTCCCTTTCGTCTGATATCATTCTCTTGGCCTTGGTTCGGGATATCGCACATGCAGGGAATAAGTTAGGACAGTCAGGGGAGTCGTCTATTTTGCCTACATCAGGAACCACTATAGGTGGAACTCCACCATCTGACTTTTCCCACACATTTCCCCCTGCTAAATCATTGCCAAGTATAAAAGTGACACCAGGAACAGGAAGCACAGCACGAACTCCAACGACAACATTACCTGAGACCAGTTTTGAGGTGAGATGTATGTGGTGTAAAGGAACTTCCATAAACCCCAACTCAAACCCTCTAACTAGTAGATGAGTTCCAGTAGCAGTACTATCAGACAAACGCAGAAGTCCTTCCAATAAAAAGGACTGCGCAGCCCCAGTATCTCGGAGGATACAAACAGGAATGGTCTTCTCAGAACCAGGCAAGGACACAGTCCCCTCTGTAAGAAATGGTGCATAATCATTATGACTCTTAACATCTTCAATCTCCACCTCAGAGATATCCCTCTGCTTAGGCGGTTTTTTCACAGATTGGGCAGGACTATGGTTCTCACATGTAGAAATTAATCCGACAGTTTTAGCAGCCCTCTCTTTTTTCTTAAGAACAGCACAATCAGAAATTTTATGTCCTGCCTTTTTACAATAAAAGCAAACAATCTCTCCTTTTATACGTGTATTAGCAACAGCATGATCAGTGGAAGGACTAGAAACAACATTCTGACGTACTATAGTCGCTTTGCTCTTACCAAAGACACTCATCTTAGGTCTATGCAAATCATTTAAATGGCTAGTCGAACCCCTAGGAGTAAGAACAAATTCATCGGCCATGAGAGCAGCATCTGACAACTTACTCACCTTATGCTCATTTAAATACATAGCGACAGCATTCGGTACGCAATGTTTAAACTCTTCCAAAAGAATCAGTTCTCTAAGCTGTTCCCTAGTGGTTACTTTCATCGAGGTACACCAACAATCAAACACGTTTTCTTTTTCTCTGGCAAATTCAAGATAAGTGCACTTCTCAAATTTGAAAAAACTTCTAAATCGCTGACGATATGCCTCAGGTGCCAATTCATATGCTTGCAATAGTGCAGATTTAATAATTTCGTAGTCACCGCTTTGCTCAACAGTCAGCGCTGAATAAACTTCCTGTGCTCTCCCTGTTAACACACATTGCAGCAATAATGTCCAAAATTCTCTGGGCCATTTCAGCGACTCGGCGACACGTTCAAAATGAGAAAAATATTTCTCTACCTCCCTCTCAGAAAACGGCGGTACCATTCTAATGTTTTTAAAAACATCAAAAACAGGTGCCGCAGAGACTGATCCATTAGATGATACAGAAAGTGGAGTTTCAACAGTTTTCGCAGTCATTTCTAACTCAAGTTTCCTCAACTGAAACTGCCTTTCTTCCCTTTCTTTTTCAAACTGCAACTCCAATTTTCGCATCTCAAACTGTTCGTCACGTTCAGCACGAAGCTTTTCCACATCAATACGTAGCTGCTTTTCTTGAAAAGACATCTCTCTAAACTTGACATTTCTGTCAGTATCAAAAAGAGGAGACGTTAAAGACTCTTCAGGGTTAATAACTTCAGCTCTTACCTCTAAAACACCCCGCTCATAAAGTGCACTTCTCACAGTGTTCATCAGAGTTTCTTTAAGCTTCTTGTCGTTACTTGTTACCTCCACTCTAAAACGCTCTGCAATCTGCAACAATTCTTCCTTTGTGCATCTCTCCAGTAATATTTCTGAAGGAAACGCGAAGAAATCTTCGACTACCGAAGACATTTTTGGTACAATAAGAGTTGAGCTAACACAGAACAAAACAAAATGTGAGAACGGCACTATAAACTACAATGTTGAAACTACAAATCCCATAAGCCACTTCGCCAGGGATCGTCACAGCATAACACACTCCAGTTGCAAACCCCACCCAATTACAAGATAGATGAAAACTTACCACAAGTCATTCCATACATCATCTTCATACTCTTGGCAGGCATAACAAACAACACGGGCACAGAAAACAGCAAATAGTGTCACCTTAAATGAAAATGAGACTTCAGCTCCTAACTACTAAACTAAATGAAACTAACTAAACCTACCTAATCTTCAAAGGTGTACCAGGCTCGAGGCGGCATTTAAACGCTAAACTCTGGGACAATTGGTACATTTAAACCAAAAGCCCGAAGCGTACCCCCGACAGAGATTTTAAAACCTCCGCCCAGAATAACCTTCAAAAATAAGAAAGGCAAAACAACAAACAAAAATAACAAATAGTGTCCCGATGGAAGGATTATAAACCCAGCTGAGAACACTCTAAATACATGAAGTCTGCTCATTTACACAGGTGAACACTAAAAACATCATATACATGTAGCGATTCGGGACGAGCCCCCAATTTTATGTTACGGCCAGCTTGTTACAAGCCACAACATAAAAGAGCGATCACACACCACCGTTCAATCAATACAAATTGATTTATTTTCTTTAACAAATACAACAATAAGCCCAAAAAGAAAACATAAGTCTAGGGAAAAATAGAGAAATTTGTCATGTCACAGCTACAGAGGCCGCTTATGAACTTTTCTCCTGCTCTGAACCGGCTGAGGAGGCCATCTCGGAACTCTCGTCTTGTTCTAAACCCGTCATGCAGGTCAACTATGAGCTATTGTCCTGTCCCGATCCAGCCGAAGAGGCTGCCCATGAACTCTCAGCCCTGTCTGTCACAGCCAAGGACGCTGTCTGCGAACTTCATGACTGTCCTGTTGCAAATGAACTTGCTATATGCCCAGTTTTCCCTAGGCCTCAGTCCCTGCCATGGGTTCCTGATCACTCTGGTCTGCCGTGGTGGTCTGCCGACACACTCTGGTGGGCAAATGCTCCATCTGCTCTGTCGTGGTGGTCTTTGGCTATGCTCTGCTGGTCTTCTGTCCCGTCTGCTCCGCTCTGGTGGGTTCCTGCTCTGTCTGCTCCGCCGTGGAGGTCTTCTGCTCCACCCTGGTGGGCTTCTACTCTGCCTGCTCTGCCCTGGTGGGCCTCTGTCCCATCTGCTCCGCCGTTGAGGTCTTCTGCTCCGCCCTGGTGGGCTTCTGTCCCGTCTGCTCCAGGGATATGCATGATAGAAAAATTTGTCTATGAATTAATTTAAGTCCTTTACTATAGCAGTATGTGTCTGTTTGAGAGAATTAAGTAGGAGGGAAGATTCTCTCTACATACTTTTAAGTTTATCTGATCTGGCTGAGGTGTCCTGGTTTCCATGGTAACCAGGGGCCTGGGGTCGTTCACAGACATGCTGGCACCCAGTATGTTTATTGGGTAAGGGGTCTGTGATTATTTGTTAATCTAATGCAGTGTTTCTCAACCCTGGTCCTGGGTGCCCCCCAGCACTGCACATTTTGTGTGTCTCCCTAATCAAACACACCTGAATGAACTCATTAGCTCATTAATGAACTCATTAGCTCATTAATGTGCAGTGTTGGGGGGCGCTCAGGACCAGGGTTGAGAAACACTGATCTAATGAATAATTGATTTGTTAAATCTAATGAAAAATTGTGTGTCTGATTGGTCCAAATGCTACACAGTAGATGCAGACTTTGTACTGATGGTAAATTTGTGAATGAATTATTTCGTTTTAATTTACAATAAAACTAGCTACATGTACAAAATATAATATTATTGTACTTTTATGACAGAATATATAACAATTCAATTTAAAGCACATTCACAAATTGAATAAAAACAAAAAAGTGCCGTGACTGCTCGGGTGGAAACATTTATGACTTAAGAATGTACACTTGGACTTCCGGTATGGCGTCGAGGCGAGTGGCAGCGTAGAGTGAGAGCTCCCAGACAAACACGTTATTCTCCCCGAATTTAATTCATTATACTCTTTGAAATTAACTAGTAAACATGGAGGGGGAGAAGCAACGAAAGGCTAGAAGCAAAGCATCCCAAAAACCCGAGAAAAATTAGAAACAAACAGCGGAAAATGAAGACAACGCTGGCGAGCACGAAGCCGAGGATACCTTTCAAAGTAATATCGGCGCTATATACGCTGAAATTAAAGCTATCCGATCGGACGTAAAAACGGAGTTAAACAATTTTCACGAGATTCTTTCCAGAGACATGAAAACTGATTTGGCAAATTTCAGAACAGACATTAACCTGAAACTGAACGAAATCGCCACAGATTTGAAAGACACGATGGGTAGATTGGAGGAGGCTGAACAGAGAGTGACGGATTTGGAAGAATGGAACACCGAAGCTAAAGAAGTGCTGTGTCAAACCCTTGACATCCAGCAAAAAATGCAAACAAAACTGACAGATCTCGAAGCAAGATCACGACAAAACAATATACGACTGTATGGAATTCCGGAGGAGTCTGAAGGGGACAACATACAGGAGTTTATTGAAAGTTTCATCAAGACGGAGCTAGCCCTCCCCGACACTGAACTTGGGATACAATGCTGTCACAGGGCGCTCGGCCCCAAACCACCGCCGAATGCTAATCCCCGATCGATTGTGGTTTACTTCCTAGAATATAAAATCAAAGAATTGGTGCTTCGTTCGGCTTGGAGGAAAAGGGAAGTTTACTTGAAGGGGAAATGAGTGTACTTTGACCAGGACTACCCCGCTGAAACTCAAAAGAAGAGGAAGGCATTCGCGCCAATCAGGAAACTACTCAAAGAAAAGGGTCTCCGTTTCCAGACACCTCCTCACGCTAAGCTTCGCGTTTTTTTCGAAGATGGTCCAATTGTTTATAACAGCGCAGTAGAGGCGATGGAGGATCTAAAGAAGAAAGGATTGACAACGGCCAGCATCAGAGAAGATCATACCACCGCATCGGCATCCATGGAAAGGCTGAGTAAAATCTCTTGGGAAACGGCGGGCGCAAGGCCACGACACAGCCGAGAGACACATCAAGAGAGAGCGCGGAAAAGACACCAGGATTTCCGCCGGGACAGTGGTGATTGTTTGATATATGGAGGGAGCTCCACCCATCTGCAAGACAATACACCTTCTTCTCCCATCCTCACATGGTCTATTCTAGGGTTGACTATTTTTTTATGTTTCACTCAGAGAGGCACAGGATTGTAGGTTGTGAAACAGGAGCTAAAGATGTTTCCGATCATGCAGGAGTGTACTTGAGACTTCATCTTGATGTTCAATCTAAGAACACTGTTTGGAGATTAAATACTAGTCTTCTAAATGATCACCAATGTGAAGAATATATTAAAAAAGAAATTAGGGACTACATTGAATTTAATAATAATGAGGATGTGTCACCATGTGTAATATGGGATGCGGCTAAAGCGGTGCTGAGAGGAAGGCTCCTAAAGTGGTCCTCAAGAAAAAAGAAAGAAAAACAGAAGTTACTGGCTGATTTAACAAATACACTAAAGACATTGGAACAAAAACATATTGAATTAAATGAGCCTAAATTTTTAGATGAAATAAAAGTGATAAAACAACAAATAAATAAGATACTTGACAAACAAGTGGAGATTAAACTCAAATATGT
>NW_015656604.1:0-27715 GCF_001515625.1 Sinocyclocheilus rhinocerous
CCTCTGCTCCTCGCCAGCAGGCCCAGAGAAGAGGGTGTCTGGCTGGGGAGTGAGATTCAGATTACCACCTTAATCATATTTCCTCTGAGCTGTGCTGAGCCGAAGTTGAATGGGGAAACAGGTAAGAGAGGGCAGAGACCAGGATAAGGAGGAAATTCCCATCCAGAGTGCAGCGATGCGAAGCACCTGTCTGAGTCTAACCAGATTACTGCACTGCAAAGCTTCTAAAGGGCCAAACATATCACACATCACAAAATCACTGCCATCTCATAAAAGAGAAGAGAAAGAAGGAAGAAAGGATAGGAAAAAGAAAGAAAAGAAGGAAAAAAGAACGAAGGCATAAAAAATGAAAGGTAAGGAAAAGAATATAGAAATTAAGGAAGGAAGGAAGGATAAAAAGAATATGGGAAAGGAAAGGAATAGTACGGAAAAACAAAAAAATAAGGAAGGACACAGGAAGGAAATAAAGAAGAACAGTAAAAAAAGCAAAGAAAGGAAAAGGAAAGAAAAGGAAGGCAAGGCAAGGCAAGGCAAGGGAAGGGAAGGGAAGGGAAGGGAAGGAAAGGAAAGGAAAGGAAAGGAAAGGAAATAAGGAATAGTATGAAAAAACAAAAAAAATAAGGAAGGACACACAAAGAAAAGAAAGAAGAACAGTAAAAAAACAAAGAAAGGAAAGGAAATTAAAGGAAAGGAAAGAGTCCTCTGCAACTTCTCTTAAAATGTTTAATATGCTTAATTGTATGTATTTTAAGTATGTCTGTATTACCTGGATGTAGTAAACACAGCATAGATCACTGGATTCTTTGGGTCTTTAGCACTCATCAGAAACACATCCTCTGGAAGTGAAATAAAGAAACATTTGGAGTTATTAAAAGTGGATAAACACACCTTAAACTCTATTGACATCTGGAATGTTGCAATGGAAGTTTATGGGCCAACTGTTGCAAGTTTGCCCCATAAACTTCCATGTTTTTTACAGCTTGAGGGATGAGTAGAAATTGTTTCCAGTGGTGACAGCATACCATGGATGCTGTCGACTTAACTATTTCATGCATTTCCCACAAGATTTCTTTAAAGATGCATTTCTGACTTTATATTAAAAATAACTGTTCATATAATTATGTTCAGACTAAACGTTCATAGAAATTTCTTACGCAGTTCATCAAAATGTGTGTCTATTCCACTGAGGCCGGGAACTGAGCAAGTCAGCTTGGCTTTCAAAAAGGTTGTCCATTTGTTCACGAGACTCCTATGTCCACCCATGTCATTCTGGAGAAAATGCAAGCAGATTAGTCACATCTTCTTTAAAAACCACATAAAGCTTTGAATACTGACATTATTATGTTAATACTGTGTGTCCAAATGCACTGGAAAATGTGCATGATTTATATTTCTGTATGTGATGATACCTTACACAGTTGTCCTATCCTGGAGATAGTAGCTTTGCCTGTATGTTCGCCATCCATGGCGTTCTCTTTGAAGAACAGGAAGATCTTGTCATCTTCAGGATTATCGCTCTCTGGGATCAGGTGTATTCCTAGAAACCTGGGCTCTGGAATACACACAATGCATCAGAACTTCAATTTCCACAAGACAAGATACAGAAGAAATGGAGTTGTTTAAAATCAGCATTTTGGGAAGTTCAAACCCATAGAAATGACCGCACACATCATTGAATCCCTTTGAGCTGTTCCAAAATGAGCCGAGACCTCAGTATTGCCAGTTACAGGGGGATCACTCTTACCCAGCCGTGACCGCTCTCTCTTGCAGAAACGAAATGTAACACGCCCCCCACCCACGTGGGCGGCACACGCTTAAAGCAACATGCAGTGCTGCATTACGGCCCAACAGACCCAACAGGATGTGAAGCTTAAACAGCGGAACGAACATTTACCAAAGTGAGATCCGTTCATGCACTGTGAGTGTGTATGTGTCCGTGGAGACGGCAATGAAACAGTGCCGCCCATGTCATTCAATACACCGACTGTTTCCCAAAGACATTAAACTTGTTCCTTTACTCTGTAAAGGCTGATACTCTTTGAAGTGCGGGAAGAATAACCATCAACAGCCATCGGCTTCATTGTTTGAAGATAGCGAGAGGCCCGTGTTTCTATTGATAAGGCTTGATAGAATATCCATGTGACTAATCCTCCAAACGACACTGGCTCTTTTGTGCGAGAGACAGCTTTCAGAGCGGGTGAAATAGAACTAACGTCCGATGTATCCGGGGTAACAGACGACGAGGATTAAGGTGAGATGAGCGTTTTCAAAAGCACATTTCCTCACGAATATAGGAGGGTATTGATGGCATGGACGCTGACCCTGTGTGAGGACTGAAACGAGAGCCACTCGCAGGAACAGCTGAGACAGGATTAACTTCATGGGAAAACACTGACTGACTCTCCTATCTTGATATTGACCTTTTGTGTTCCATAAGTCTGCAAAAATGCAGGCGGGATGTTAGAGGAAACACTCAACACCCCGGCCGAACTAATCTCTCCTGCAGACGTTCACAAAGAGGCTCTTTCTTTCTCTCACACAGATACGGGCACATACACATTAATGTGAAGGGACATAAACTTGTGCACACAAAAGAAAACCCATAAATGTACATTTATTTCACACATTTGCTCTTGGCAGACACATGCTTAGCAAAGTAACATATACTGTGTGATGATTTCACCAGGCAGCTAAGGATAGAAATTGAGTGCTAGGATGAAAATCATAAAGGGTCTATAAAACACTTGGACAGACACTTATGCAAGCATATGTCTATACAAAGGGTCTTTCTGAACTCCTTAAAAATACAGACTGAGACAATATTTCAACTAGGAGTGGGCAGCATGACTAATATCTCATATCACAGTATGAGGTAGAAGCAGAATTAACTGTTGTGCCTCTCCAAACAACACACATTAATGAATAACTCAGCGGTTTTGAAAAAATCAGTAAAATAAATTAATCTGTGACTCGCTCATAGACAGTCACTTGATATGTTCCTGAATTAATCAGCATTTTTGAACAAACTAGTTGAATGAATGATTCAATCAATGCTCATTCCTGAAGAAATCAGTCTTTCTGAACAAATTGGTTGAATAAATAACTCAGTGACTCACTCATAAAGACAAATACTTAATTAGTTCTTGAATGAATCAGCATTTTTAACAAATTTATTGAATGATCAAGTGACCCCCACATAAAGACAGTCACTTGATTAATTCCTGAATGAATCAGCATTTTTGACAAATCAGTTGAATAAATGATTCAGCAAATCACTCATTAAGACAGTCACTTGACTGGTTCCTGAACTGATCCAAATTTTTGAACAGATCCATTTGACTGAATGATTTAATCACCTGCTCACAAAGACAGTCACTTGATTCATTCCTAAATAAATCAGAATTGTTTAAAAAACGAGTTAAATGAATAATTCAGTTACTCATAAAGACTCACTCATTGAACAAATCTGGTGAAAGAATGATTCAGTGATTTACTCAAAGAGTCACTTGATTCATATCATGGTGTGCATTTCTATCTCAATGTAAACGTGTATATATTCAATAACCAGCCCTAAGGTGTTCAGAATACAGCATTTTTACCATTCAGCCATCTAGAATCATGCTGCTCAGTTCTGATTGGATGATGTGACCCAAGTGTTCGGAAAATGGCAAAGTCTCGTCCCATGAAGTCTGCTGATGTTCCAGAATACAGTTCGCCATCTGACAAATAAATAAGAGCATGAAATCTTTAATCAGTTAACACTGATTCTAAATCTTTAAAACCAAAACAACACCATCTCTGACTAACTCACCAATCAGGAGGGATGAGGACTGCATCTTTGGATCATAGGGACTTTTCCCACGTCCGTTCTCAAAGTAGTTGGCATCTAGTCTGAAGATGTTGTCCTGAGCAAAGGGATAATGAATTAACCAACCACAGCAAGGCATGAATAGTAAACGGATGAGGTAATGGAGAGGTGAATGTCAAAAAGTGCCAGTGAGTCTCTCAATATTCAAAAAGTAGTCAAAAAGATGCTGTTTTTGAAGAAAAACATTCATAGAAACCTACTTTAGATTTGGATCTCCAAACTCACAGCAAAAAAAAAAAAAACAGCACTCAATTTATCTTCTATTATGTTCAGTGCGCTCAGGTCATGATTAATCAAATCTTGAAATTCACTGACATTTTTCCACCATGTAAAGTCCATCTCATTTCCCACAGTTGAGGCACTTCTAAATAACACACTCGTGCTTTGTGACGCTCTCATTTTCTACTTCACTGGAGATGCCTTGGAGATATTGTATGTATGCGCATGAGCGCGTGAGTATGTTTTAGTGCCATTTCTTTCCTGAGATTGAACTGGACTAAGAGAATTAATTTGATCAATTATTAATATCGAGTGTGTTGTGTACCTCTGCTCGCTTGCCTATCTCCAGGTAAGAACAGATAGGATGGAAAGCTCCGGTGCCACATATGTAAATATGTGTCTGGTTATACGGCTGCAGCACACGCACAAAGTTTGAGCATTCTTTCTGAAAAAGACAACATAAAAAATATCTGTTAACCAAGATAATATAAAACATGCCTATTAAAAAGATATTGTATAATATACAAATTAGATGGAAATCAGACAAAAAATAGAAATGTATTTATTATATTTTTAATAATAAAATTAATTATTAAATATTTGTATTTAATAATAATAATAATAATAATAATTAAAAAACATATTTAGTGATCAGAACTTGGCTATGGAACATTAAGCAACCACCCAGAACACCTTATCAACCTACTTTTGCCTAAGCAAGAACCACACAAATTATCTTCTAAAAATGTGAAAATAGTTTGTAAATATCATAATTTCGGCCGAACTAATCTCTCCTGCAGACGTTCACAAAGAGGCTCTTTCTTTCTCTCACACAGATACGGGCACATACACATTAATGTGAAGGGACATAAACTTGTGCACACAAAAGAAAACCCATAAATGTACATTTATTTCACACATTTGCTCTTGGCAGACACATGCTTAGCAAAGTAACATATACTGTGTGATGATTTCACCAGGCAGCTAAGGATAGAAATTGAGTGCTAGGATGAAAATCATAAAGGGTCTATAAAACACTTGGACAGACACTTATGCAAGCATATGTCTATACAAAGGGTCTTTCTGAACTCCTTAAAAATACAGACTGAGACAATATTTCAACTAGGAGTGGGCAGCATGACTAATATCTCATATCACAGTATGAGGTAGAAGCAGAATTAACTGTTGTGCCTCTCCAAACAACACACATTAATGAATAACTCAGCGGTTTTGAAAAAATCAGTAAAATAAATTAATCTGTGACTCGCTCATAGACAGTCACTTGATATGTTCCTGAATTAATCAGCATTTTTGAACAAACTAGTTGAATGAATGATTCAATCAATGCTCATTCCTGAAGAAATCAGTCTTTCTGAACAAATTGGTTGAATAAATAACTCAGTGACTCACTCATAAAGACAAATACTTAATTAGTTCTTGAATGAATCAGCATTTTTAACAAATTTATTGAATGATCAAGTGACCCCCACATAAAGACAGTCACTTGATTAATTCCTGAATGAATCAGCATTTTTGACAAATCAGTTGAATAAATGATTCAGCAAATCACTCATTAAGACAGTCACTTGACTGGTTCCTGAACTGATCCAAATTTTTGAACAGATCCATTTGACTGAATGATTTAATCACCTGCTCACAAAGACAGTCACTTGATTCATTCCTAAATAAATCAGAATTGTTTAAAAAACGAGTTAAATGAATAATTCAGTTACTCATAAAGACTCACTCATTGAACAAATCTGGTGAAAGAATGATTCAGTGATTTACTCAAAGAGTCACTTGATTCATATCATGGTGTGCATTTCTATCTCAATGTAAACGTGTATATATTCAATAACCAGCCCTAAGGTGTTCAGAATACAGCATTTTTACCATTCAGCCATCTAGAATCATGCTGCTCAGTTCTGATTGGATGATGTGACCCAAGTGTTCGGAAATATCTCCAGGTAAGAACAGATAGGATGGAAAGCTCCGGTGCCACATATGTAAATATGTGTCTGGTTATACGGCTGCAGCACACGCACAAAGTTTGAGCATTCTTTCTGAAAAAGACAACATAAAAAATATCTGTTAACCAAGATAATATAAAACATGCCTATTAAAAAGATATTGTATAATATACAAATTAGATGGAAATCAGACAAAAAATAGAAATGTATTTATTATATTTTTAATAATAAAATTAATTATTAAATATTTGTATTTAATAATAATAATAATAATAATAATTAAAAAACATATTTAGTGATCAGAACTTGGCTATGGAACATTAAGCAACCACCCAGAACACCTTATCAACCTACTTTTGCCTAAGCAAGAACCACACAAATTATCTTCTAAAAATGTGAAAATAGTTTGTAAATATCATAATTTCTCTCTTTCAGACTCTCTGGTTCTGTATAACTCCTCTAATGCAGTTATTTTACATTTATGATTCATAATGAAATACTGCACATACATTTTGAGAACATCTAAATTGACACAAGATCTGTAATAAATAGGTAAATGAGACATTTAAAATCTATGTAAGCCTAATATTTAAGCTTTTAGTGCCATTAAAAAGCCTTTGAGTTCCTGCCGGTTGAGTGATGACGATCCCACCTGTTTTATCCATCTCAATATCCTGTCAGCCAACTCTCATTAGCGCTGAAAGTGTGTGTGTCTGGTTTTGATGAAAGGTAAATGTATAGCACATGTCTTAAAGCCATCTGAATGAGTTGGCGAGAGCCGATGAGTGAATTGTTTCATGTGAATGAATGCTCTTTAACTCCCTTTCATTTGCAAGATATGCGAGGACCAGGTTCAACAATAATAAACCGACACGTTATAAACACACTGCACGAACAAACACACACCTATGCGCACGCACACACCTTTCCACAGCTATTGAGAAAATAAAGCAGGTCCATCTGTGTAAACACTGATGGTCTCGGCCCGATGTGTGCCGTCTGAATGAGAGTTGTCATTTAAGAGCACAGGAAAGGGTGTTGCCATCTCTGTGTGTGTTTTCACCACAAAAAGACACATACACACTCTTATTCAGCACACACGTGTGTGTGTGAAGAAAGCCAAACAGAAGAATAGATAAATGCAGGCCTGTTTCCCTCGATTACATCCAGTTCAGTTCAGTTTGAACAAGCTATTCAAAGCAGATAATAAATGCTTGTATAAGGCTCAGATTTTCTGCCAACATGTTCAGTTTTCTTACAAATCCAGTGACCTCAATCACCTGCAACCGCCATACGGCAGCCAATCAGATCGCTGCTTCACACATATGTGTGACCCATCTTGGTCAACCCACACAAAGGCACTTTAGTGTGTCAATGTAATGGCTTTTCCAAACTAAAGGAGATGTGTGTATTTCTAACATAATCATTCCACGTGCGCTATAAAATTCATCCCTTCCTGCACCAGGCGGAATGTTTTAAGTTTCCCATGGTCGGTATTGTTTTTAAGGCCCTCGCCTGCGCCGATAGAGCCAAGTGTGGTGTTCACGTGAGAGAGAGGTGGCTGAACTGGCACTCTTCGAAATTTACTATGTATACAAACCTCAAGTTGTAATAACTGGGTGGTGTACTGTAATTACAGTGTAACTATTGTGTAATTAGACACATATAACCCTGCTGTTTTATCTTCAAGGTCCATAAAGAAGCGGCCAAAGCTGCGAACCAGAAAAGTGAGTGTGCCTTCATAAGCGTGAGAGATATATGATACCCTTTCAGATAAGATAAGCGAAGAGTGTTGGGGATTACGATTTAGACACATCTCTAATTACGTACAATACTAACAACACAGTAGTGACTAATTTCATTCACACATGAGTGAAGTCATGAAAAGATAATAACAGTATAGGGGTTGTCAATGTCAAATCTAATGCACAGTTTTTAAAAAGTGCAGCTACTGTAGATTAGCCTGCACCAATCTGGCAAATTTTAAATATATTACCAGGGTTTTACATGATTAGTTAACAGAAATTTAAATATTCAGAACTTCACTGTAGTAACATCAGTGCAATTTTAATTTCTTGATAACAGAACAGATGATTTTAAAATAGTAATGCTGTACTGTGTCATTAAATGATGAAAATAGCTTTATTATAGTGATTTGTGTTCCCTTTGGACCTTTTCGCCTTTTAATTAATCTTCTCGCAGCCAGTGTCATGGGTTGAACTGTTACATGAAAAAAATATGATAAATTCAGTGACTTACTTTAATTTGAATAAGAATACTTCACATTTATTCTAGTGCTGTCAAATCGATTAATTGTGATTAATTGCATACAAAATAAAACCTTGTATATATATGTGTGTTTGTGTATATATACATTTTCATATTTATATATGTAAATATTTCTTAAATATTTATATTTTAAAATTTATATACATATAAATATACACAGCACACACATATATTATATGTAAACACAAGCTTTTATTGTGGATGCAATTAATCACGATTAATTGATTTGACAGCACTAATTTATTCATAATTCATAATATGATTTATTAAAGATGACAGATTTAAGTATGAAATGACAAAGTAACTACATTTAAAGATATAAAAAAATAAATACATAAAAAATATATTACAAAACAAGTGACTTAATGTGACAAAAAGTAAAAGCAAATTAGTAAATCAGCAAATAGCAAATAAACCTAGATAATTTATAAAATGAATATTAAATAAATAATAAATAAAACATTAAATAAGTAAATATATATTTCACAAAGAATGCTGAGGAAGTAAAAATATATATGGAACTATAATGATTAAAAAGTGCCAATATGTGGACATCACACTATTACAGTTGATTCATAAACATGCATAAGATATATTTAAGACCATTTACACAGCTAATATTTGTGATTCACTGCATAACGTTGTTACAGAGTACACAGTTGTCAACTACAGCAACTAGCAGCCAGGAGTATACTGACACACACTCAGCATTTTTATACAGTGTTTCACTATCATAAGTATTTATGAAGTGAAGTGAATCTCACTAATTCTTTGTAAATGATGTATTTATTGTAAATACATAGTACTGCGACTTGAATGAACAGCTATGAAGAGTGCTGCTGAGATATTTAACCCTCATCTCACATGAATCACCCAGAGTTTCGACCGAGCAGCGAGGCAGTTGTACCAGCTGTCGTTCTGGGCTTGTTTTTGCCTCGGCTGGCCAAGCCAAATGTGAGAATGAAGAGATTTATGGTTGCGGAGAGGGAAATGCGCTGGTAATACCCTAATCAAGCATTCATGCCCGCTCAGTAGCAGCTTTCAACAACTCTGTCTTCAGAACAAACATTTTCACAGCACGCAAACGCCATTATTCTGAGCTGGTGAATTTGTGTGTATGTAATGCCAGATAAACCCTTCACACCCAGTGCCAAACGCTATGCTTCTTTCAGGATGCATGTGGTAAACATGTGATTCATGCACTTCATTGCAATATCAGGTGACTTTATTTAAGGGTGTACGTCTCAGAAGTAGGTCTGGTGAGTTATCTGTAATAATCCTGCTCCCCTTCTGCCCCCCATCTCAGCGGGAACCCAGCCGTGAAATTACCATCAGATACAACACACACACACGTACAGAGCGAGTGAGAGCCGGGTTGATAAATAAACCATTTCTGTTTTACAGAAGGGCCAAGGGTTGCTGGATCCAAACACATAATATAAACTCTCGAGAGGAACAGAAGAGCGTGTGCACCAGCAAAACTCCTTTGCTAAAGGCAACCGTGATCAATCAACCCAAAATGCACACGCAACATACACACATACACATATAGTAAAGGTTCTTTAATGAACCCTTTTCTTATCATGAATCATTTTTCATGTCCATGGTGCTTTAGAAAACCACCAAGAACCATGTTAATGGTGCTTTAGAGATGAAAACTCTTGATAGTTTTTTCAGATCACTGTATTGGTTATAGCTACACTAAAAAAATGAGTAGAAACAATTTTCACTTTGAAATCTATGGAAGCCCATTTCCACCACTGAATAAAAAATAAAAAAGGTGATTTCATGTCTTTATCTCACAATTCTTACTTTTTCTCTTGTAATTGCGAGTTTACGTCTCTCAATTCTGAGTTTTCTTCTCAGAATTTATAAAGTCAGAATAGCAGAATATAAACTCACAATTGCGTTACATAAAAAGTCACAAATGTGAGATATAAACTTGCAATTGCGAAAAAAGTCAGAATTGTAACCTTTTTGAATTATGACCAAATTACCTTTGTAGCGTCTGCGTAGAATCATGCATGATCTTTGGGGTTTTTATGGCTTAAGAGACCCTTTTAGCCTTTTGACATTTGCATATAAATTACAGTTCTGGTCAGAGACTTTACGTTTGTATGGGGGTTTAAATTGCCAAATGCCTTTATTAATTTTTTATTCAGTGGCAGAAACGGGCTTCCATAGAAATCGCTACACACTCATTTTTGGTTCTACAAAGAACCATTCAGTCAAAGGTTCTTTAAAGAACAATCTCTTTCTTACCTTTTTATGAGCTAAAGAACCTTCTTTCGCCACAAAGAACCTTTTGTGAAACAGCAAGGTTCTTCAGATGTTAAAGGTTCTTTATGGAACCATTTAGACAAAAAGGCTCTTCTATGGCATCGTGAAGCACTTTCATTTTTAAGAGTGTAGTAAATTTGACAAACAATTACATAGAAATGGCAAGTAACTCATTGAATTAAACATTACATTTTGAAGTAGAAAAAATTACTAGTACTTTTTGTACAAATAAAAATAGTTTTTGTAAAACGTCCCAAAAACCTTTGAAAAAAAATTTTTTTTTACAGTGGGCCTAGATGAAATCTGCAAACTTTTCAGCCAATTTGTCTGCTGATTTTGGTAAATTCAGGGGAATATTTTTTCCATTATTTATACATTGTGGTCAGTTGAAAAAAGTCTCTCACCAAGGCTACATTTAATTTAAAAAAAAATACAGTAAAACCATTAATATTATAAAATATTATCACAATTTAACAGAACTGTTCTCTATTATAATATATTTTAAAATGTAATTTATTTCTGTCATGGCAAAGCTACATTTTCAGCAGTCATTACTAGTCAGTCTTCGGGGTTATATGAACCTTAAGAAATCATTCTGGTTGATGATTTGGTGCTCAAGGAACATTTATAATATTATCAATGTTAAAAAGAGTTGCTTAATATTTGTGTGAAAACCATAATACATTTTTATCAAGATTCTTTTATGAACAGAAAGTTCTAAAGCATCTAACAGCATTTACTTGAAACTGAATTTTTTAAACAGTGAAAAGTCCTTATTGTCACTTCTGATCAATTACTGAATAAAAGTATTCCTTTCTTTCTTTCTTTCAAAAAAAAAAAAAAACTTTTATATGGTAGTGTAAATTTGAATATTTCTGAAGTGAGTCACATACCCTAAATATACCCAAAAGATCAATGTAGTTTGATGCAGTTTTGATTTCAAAGGAAGTTTGCTTGTCGCCCCACACTTACCCCAAGGTCTTTTCCAGCCCACTTGCATTCATCGCGTTTGGAAGGTGTGGCGGGCCAGGCGATCTATAAAACAAGGAAAGAGAGAAGGTGTGAGAATGTGTGCGGAGCGAACACAGTGAACTGCAAATGACTGACTAAGGCGCTCGGCATGAAACCTGGCTGTAAAATAATCAACGACTGCTGCCTGCCGTCCTTCTGCCACCTCCATCTGTGACGACGATGAAGACAGAGGATAAAAACTACCATTCCTCTTATCCAGGGAGCACGAGATACATACACACACACACACACATACATAGGCCTACAAAGCGTTTTTTATTCTGCGTTATATTCCTCTAAGATCTGCTAAGGTATTCTGTCTGCGCAAGTAATTTGCTTAATTGCGATAATTTGCCAAGTTCTTATCTTTAAACGATGGCATTGCATGATTTCTGTGTGTGTTCAATAAAAGCCAGCTTTAACCCTTATGAGGATCGAATATAAAGCAAATGGTCTGCAGCCTCCAGGACAAAGAAAGAATAAAAGCACGAAAAAGAAAGAGGAAACCAAAGTAATGGAATCCAGAGAGAGAAAGAAAGAGCGATTGAGAGAGATAGAAAGCGAAGCATTACGCTGCAGATATGATCACGGAATGAAAAACAGAGGGAGGCAGGCTGAGATCAAATGGGCAGATGGAAAGAAGGAGAAAGTGATTGCAGATCTGGGTTGTGCAGCTAATAAGAGCGAGATGGACGTCTCTGATGACCCTGGGTTTCTCCGACAAACTTCATAAAATCCCTCACCGATCATTCTTGCTAAATGCAGACAGAGGGAAACAGCATGAATTACCATTCACAACATATTTTACTGCTAAAATGTGACATGTTTCCAAGGTAAGCAGGATATTCAGCTTGAAAAATGGAAGGGTGCAGTTTGATTTGATCATGAAAAATGGAGTTTCTATATCAAGCTGAATGCAAGTTTGCTTAAAAAAAAATCTCAATTTAGCTCATGATTAACACCCTGTGCGGCCTAAGTGACATGGTGTTCGAGGAAGATTTTGACTAGTTAATTTGAATATGAAGACTCTTCAAATAGCATGCAATATGAATCGCTCACAATAAGACCAGGAACATACATTCATCTATGCTGATGTTAAGGCAAGCACCTGTTTGACGTCTCTGTTGATGTTGACCAGGTCAAAAGAGAAGACGTGATCCTCCGCTCCAACAAGTAATCTTCCTCTCTCCTCATCCATCAGGAACGTGTCGTAACCTGAACTGTTTGCCAAGCCAGTGAAAGTCACTAGATTACTGGATTCCAGCATTTCTGAAAGACAGAACAAAAAAAGAAGGCATACATAACTTAGAACTCATTTGCTCATTTGCTTTATAAAACAGTAAACAGAAAGAAGCTTGTGTCAGGTTAGAAGAAAGTCCAACAAGTATGCTCATAAATGTTGTATAAAAATGTATACATACATACAGGTAGGTACCAAAAGGTATTTTATTTATTGTTATTAACGTTATTTATTTTTTATGTTTATTTATTTATTTATTTCTAATTACAAATTTAAATATGCACCTATTTATTTAAATTATAAATATTTCAAAATAACAGTTGAAATAATTTTTTTGTTTCAGGTTAGCAGAAAACTTAATAAGTAGGTCCCATAATTTATTGCTGATAACGCTATATACTTTCATATAATATTCATTCATTTTATTTATTTTTATATAATATTTATTTATTTAAATTTTACATTTTTAAATAAATGTAAATAATTTTAAATAATACTTTTTTAAATAACACATTTTAAAATATAAACTTAATATAAATACATATTTATTTTATATATAAATTACAATAAACAAACATATTTTAAAATATTTGATTTATTTAAATGTTTTCAGACACCTATTTTGAAAGTTATTTGTTGCACTTTCTGCATCTTTGAAAAACAACACTAATCATGTGTTTAGTTACAATTTCTTTAAAACCACCTTGGTGGTTAGTGGACCACAACTGTATCTTTTCAACCATAGCATGAAAATTGCTGAGGAAAACACTGCATGATCGAATCACAAGGACCAAATCAAGTGTATGACCAGCTGACCCACGTAATCATTTATATGAGCTTAACACATGGCTGAATAACCAAAATTGTGTGTGTGTGTGTGTGTGTGTATGTGTGCTGGGTTTGAGGTAGTATCAGAACAGGTCTTAAACATGTTGGTGTATACAGCTTATTTAATAGTTCTTATTGCACTTTGGCACTTACATCTACATTGCATAGTCTATATAAAGCCAGAGGGCCTGATTTAGCATTTGTATGTATATAAACACTGCAACATCATAATACAAGAATCTGATCTACTAATGTAGTTCACTGAGTACATCTTTCAACACCAGCACTAAAAGCCTCCTTTAAACTTATTTGCACAATAATTCTGAGTAAATTACTTGCAATACACCCGCAAAGCGACCACACGCAGTTTGTTAGATTGCACAAGACAAAATTAGTACCGCTTTATTTGGAATCCTAGTAACTCGGGTCAAAGGAATAGCTAATCAAGCAAAAAACTGCTGTTGTTATGGCAGATACAGCCAAAGAAACTATCTGTTCAACCAGACACTGTGAAAATATAATGACCTGAGGCGCAAAATCTGCCAAATTTGTCCCTCTCCCAGTGAGCAAGGAAACAAGGTTGGATAAAAGTAAGAGAAGGCTGAAGGGAAAGAAAAGTGAAGAGGAGATGAAGTGAGAATGATAAGGGAGAGGTGGAAAAGAGCTTGCAGGAGCCACCGGCCAGAACATCTACTCATGGGAGAGGGTGAGGTCAACATGTCTGCAACGTTTCTGTAACACGCACACGAATCATAATCAACAGTGACACGCAAAGACTGCAGCTCCTCTCCAGAGCCCAGATCAATCCGCTCCTATAGTAGCCATCTGCGTTTCTCGCCGCTAAGATTTTTGGACATCTGTGTGGTTGTGGGAGAGGGAGATCGCGAGCAAGGGAAAGTGATAAGGAGAAACAGACCATCCTTCCTTTGCCTGTGTCAATAACGCTGCATATCAAATGTAGAACAGCATTCCCGCAGGACCGAAGGCAGAATGGGCATGGTTCAGTCTGTCCGTTCCTGCTTCTAACACGAGAGTTTCATTAAAACTCTCGTGTTAGAAGCAAGCAATATCCAGATATATAAACAGATGCCAGGCCTGTCTGACAGACTCCGGCTGAGTCAGAATATTGAGCAAGTTTTCTTTTATGTAAGAAGATACACACAGAAGGGTCGTTTGTCACCTTGAATGGGTTTATTTAAACAATATCACATGGGGAAAAGATCTATATCAGCACTTCTATATAGACAAATTTTATTGGTTAACTTGCACTACTGTTAAAAGTTGTTGTTTTTTTGAAAGAAAAGAAATAAAGAAAATAAATACTTCAAGTGATCAAAAATGACAGTATGAGTCTATTTAAAATACATGATCTTTGTTTGAACTTTCTATTCTTCAAAGAAACCTGAAAAAAATGTTTTCAACATTGATAATAATAAGAAATATTTCCACAACATATTAGCATATTAAAATGATTTCTGAAGGATAATGTGACACTGACGACTGGAGTAATGATGCTGAAAATTGAGCTTTTCCATCACAAACAATGAATTAAATGTTAAAATATATTAAAATAGAAAACAGTTATTTTAAATTGTAATAATATTTCACAACATTACTGTTTTTACAGTTTTTTAATCAATCAAATGCAGCCTTGGTGAGCAAAAGAGAAAACATTAAATATTTTACCAACCCCAAACTTATGAAAGGTTGCAAAACAAATAACTAAATGGAGATGAAAACAGAGGTTGCAGAGTGATACAAGAGATATCAATCTAAGAAATTGATTCTCGGGTAGTGCTGGGCGGTATACCGGTTCATACCGAATACCGGTTTTTATTTTTGTTATGATACGGGGTCAAAAATGTATAATAAAGTTTGCTAAACCGTGTACAAAAATATTTGACAGCAGAATGTCATAACTGACAAATCAGAATCAAGCATCCCAGATAACTGTTTAATTAATGACAAGCAAACTTTGGTAAGATACAAAGCACTGCATATTCAGAAATCTATCTATATACTGGTGCTTTAAAGAACCCAGAACCCATTCAACTGATACGAAGAACATGAAGAACGTTATATCATGAAGAACCATATAATCAACTCAAGAAGCCTATACAGTAAATCATGGTTGTTGAGTAGAAGAACCACTTAAAGAATCTAAAGGAATTTCTGCCTGGTGCTGCTACTGGCTAACACATTTAATAAGAAATATTAATAGTCAAAAGTAGATTGTATTCAGGAAAAAAAAGAAAGCCATACTGATTACTTCTTGCCAGACTTCAGGGGAGGCCTGAAAGAACATAAGAGGACATCCTGGAAAGAGACTTCATCTCATCTTTCTTTTCTTTTTTCACTCCCCTGACTTTATTATTCTCACTCATCTAGTCTTTGCATCGCTCCATGTGCCAAACATTCTTATTCTTAGCCTCTTTTTTCTCTGCCAGTGTCTGTATTACTGCCGTTAGGTGAACTTCTCCAAAGCCTCACTCTCCTGCCATTCTGGCTCAAGATCTGACGGCCGCGTCTGGCAGTTTCATTATTCCCCTGCTCAAAGTGAGTGACTGGTGCTTGAACTCTGAAGACCAGGCACTTTTTTTCTTAAAAATGCCTTGGCAAGACCATCACAAAAGGTTGCCATCATATGGTCCGTGATCACACAAACACACACACTTTATCCGGAGATACATCAGCCTGGATAGGAGCTTAGAGTAAATGGAGTGTGAGATTTAAAAAAGGAAGCTTAACAAATGTCTCTCGCTCTTTCTCAGTCTCTCTCTGTCCTGCAGACTGAGAACTGTGCTGTCAACTCTTCATATATCATAGAAAAGCCTCTCATACACTTGATTTATACACTGCAACGTTTTCATCCATACACCTCTGTTTCCAATAGTTGGTACATGAAAACTAAAAACCAATACTAAACCAAACTACAAATGCACAATTGAAAGTTCTAAACTTAGGACTGAAAATGAAACACTTGCTGAAAACATGCTGAGCTGCAATGCATGTTTAACTCAATAAAACAAAGTTGCAAAACTGCACATTTTAAAAACTTTGGTAACAGTTCAGATCAGAACACTATTCACTATTAACTAGTTGCTTATTAGCATGCATATTACTAGCATTATTGGCTGTTTATTACTTATAAAGCACATTTGAATGCCTTAAATGCAAAAAACAATAACAACAACAAGGGCTTGGTTAAAACAGGTTTAAAATAAAGGGAAAAAAGGAATATATATATATACAAAAAACTATAAAAATTAAATATAAAAACTTACAACTCAGGAAATATATGTAGAAAAGTTTAAATATAAATTATAAAAATATACAAATATAAAACAGTCAACCTCACTAATCAATTAGTTGACCAATTAGGTGACACATGCCTAAAATAAAAGTCGATTAAAGGACAAAAATGTAAAAGCAGTATGTCCAACACAACCCACATGACTTAAGAGTGAACAGACCAGTGTTTAGGAAGTGAAAATGAGTGCAAAACTAATAATACACAAAGGACAAAAAGCAGTTTGGGATTTTGGTGAGGGTGTACAGTTATGTATCTCTGCATCTGTGTGTGTGTTTGAGAGATGGGGAAATGTGTGTGCATGCTGCTGCCACTGTGCTTTAGCTCTGCCTCGGGCTACCAGCCGCCCCAGGAGAGTGAGGGAAGTGAGGAAAGAAGGAATAAAAAGTGAAAGAGTGCTGCAGGTGGTTTTGGGCGCTACCTGTTTATTTAAGCCAGAACAATGGCGCGCTTCAAAACACACGTCGTCGAACGTGACACGGTTTTGGCAAAAGTCCTCCTTCTCTCTGTTCTCTCAATGGGCTAAGTGTGTGGTTCGGTCTTGACGGTTTTGTGCTTGAGAGAACTTAGATTTTAGAAACAGAGATTTGCTTAACACGCTGTTTCGCATATTGCTTCAAGCTCTGGGATATGAATAAGCCCGTAGTTTCGCTTTGACTTGCTCTCGCATGCAACCGGCCGCAGGTTTTGGTAAGTTTCCCCAGTAACCGTGCTGGAGCTCGGTCTGTTGGATTGACAGCTGAGTGCGGGATGACATTTAATTCCACTGACACCAACACCAACAGGAAACTTATTCTTTCTTTACAAATTTCTTTATGCACATTAGTTTTAATAAAAGACGCCTCTGTATGAACTGATTTATGTCATGGCCAACTGGCTCAAATTTCCATTCACAAAGCCAAACAGTGAGGAAAAGACTGATGTCTGCTTTTTTTTGCAAGATGCATGTGGCAGTTATAAAGATGAATTTGTTTAGCTTCAAGAAATAATTTAACCAAAAATTAACATTGTGTCATTATTTACTTAATTTTTTAAAGAATTTCCTGGCAACTCTTTTCCATGTAAATGAGGACTGGGAATGTCAATCTCGACAAAGACAAAAAAAATATCTTAAAAGTACACAAAAAAGTACTTCTACCCAAAATTCTGAAGGTTAATGAAGACAGAACAGTTTGTATGAGTCTTTATTCACAAATAAACATTGGCGTGTTCATGAAAGTTCATGAGAAAGTAGTGATGTCTAATTTTTCTTCTGAGTCAAATTCTTTCCAATTCACTCATTTTACACTCATTTATCTGATTCACCAAAACAGTCTGAATGCTTCATTCATTCACCGACTCAATGATTCAGTCACAGTGTTTTAACAGCCCATAACATCTTGGTTTGTTTATCACACAAAGTTTTTGTTTGACTGCATATAGTACAGTACATATAGACTTGGAATAAAGTGTAAGTTCCAAATGGATAACCTTATAACAATTTTATGGTGCATTTTTGCTATTTGCGAATCTTGAATGATTTAATTTATTAATTTTAATTGCATTGCAAACTATTCAAAATATCTGCTTTTATCTTTCACAAAAGAAAAACAAAATCATACAGGATTGGAGCAACATAAAGCTAAGAAAATAATCACAAAAATTCAAAATTTTCTCTGAACTATCCTTTTAAAATGATCTACTTGCAGTTTCTTTTAAATAAAATATAGCGGTTTTAATTTATAAAAATAAACTCTTTCAAAATACAAGAGGCCTAATTAAACTGAATGACTTTGAACATCTAATAGGGCCAACAGAAGACTAAGCACAACAGGATGTGATACGTAAAAAGGTCAATAAGGACGAAGCCCTTCCACAGCCACAGAGTAAATAATTCATGCGACAGAAAGACTTCAGGTGACCTTCAAGTTCCTTACAGCACTCCAGACAGAAGAGAGCAAAATAGAGCGAGAGAGTGAATGAGAGGAAGGACATGAAATATAAAATAAACACACAGAATCATAGATAGAGACAGAAGCTTTACCAGTAACAAGCTACTTTTCCAAGAAGCAGTGAACAAAAAGAACACTATATACAATATACACTATCAAATGTGTTCGGTCTTTATCTTATAATGAAGCTTTGGGAAATCCAGATGTTTTTAGTGAATCAGTGCATTCAGATGTTACAGTAAATAAATAAATAAATAATTCACAAAAGAGTATTCTAATATTAATAACTGTCATTTAAAGAGAGCGAGAGAGAGACAAATAAAAAGAGAGAGAGATCTACTTCTGGTGAAGAGGGGAAAACAGACAGGCAAGAGACGGATGCAGATGAGGCCGTGAGAGAAACCAACATCATTCCCAACCTCTCCATATAATCATTCCCATCCACCCCAAATCCTGGCCAGACGCCAGCTTGCACTTCACCCGGCAGCCAGCGAACAGCCCGCTATTATAGGATGCCTCCAGTCTGCGTCCAGTGCGGTCGGGCGCGGAGTGTCTATTTCGGATGATTTAGGCTGAATTCCGATGATTCGCAGTCTCTCATCGTCCCAGTGTCGCCCATCCCTATCAATCCCAGGAGGCCATGGGGCAGGGTAATGAAATGGGAAGCCTGGTAATTACGCTGTAGTGAGTAATTATCAGGTTGTTTCACAAGCACTTTAAAGTCCCCGATGCACCATTTTACCAGCGTGTGACAGCGGGATGGCCTTTTTCACAAAGGGACCTCCCTATCAGAGGCGTGTGTCCGCATTTTGCCACCTGCAGGGGGCAGTGTCTTCATATGCACCGACCACCTCCACCCTAATCTGGCATCTCAGATGGTATTTATGTGGGGTTTTGGGCACACATGGACCCTGTAACCCGCTGCTAATCCTACAGTGTGAATTCACAACCTCGTAACCACAAGTTTGAGATCCGAAAGGCAATCTGACAAGCATGTGAAGGCCTATCCCACAACGTACTGACAGATGAACGGGCCGCTGATAGCTCTGACAAGAGCAATTTTCACAGATGGTAGTTTAAAGCGTACGAGGGGAGTAAAGACAAGACATAGCGCTGGTATAATTACAGGGAGGGGAAACAAAGAGGAAAATCTATCACTCGGCCATCGTTTAACAACTAAGATGGATCTCTCCGTCTGTGATCGTCCGACTGGCCTCCCCAGAGGCGGCACGACTGAATTGCAAACTCTATGTGCAACTCATGATAAATCTCTCTGTGTGTGTGAGAAAGAGATAGCCGTCCCCCTTCTCGGCGCTCGTTGGAGTGTGCGTCTCTGGAGAGCATGTCTGCGCGTTTATTTGGCTTAATTACTATGCTGCATTCACAGGGGGAGTGAGAATGAATGACACTTCACTTAACGACTATCCTCTCCTGGCCAACTACTGTCTGCCCACCGCCTTCATTAAAACAGCCGCTCTCTTCCCCTCCCGCTCCCTCTTTGCCACTCTTCCTCCATCCTTTCCTCTCTTCCACACATATATATATATATATATATATATATATACACATTACACACAGTATATTTTCATATATATTAATAATACATAAATAATAATATTTCATGACAGCAAAAATGCATGATTTAAAAAATTTTAATATTTTGATATTATATCAATATTATATAAATACACAGTACAATTTTATGACAGAAAATGAGATTAACGAACAAATTCTGCATCAAAAACAATTCTTTCTAGTAATATTTGTTCAAAATTCACTCAACAATTATTAAAAAGGGAAACTTTTCATTTACAAGGCTGTCAGTAGATTTTGGAGGTAGAATGCTGACTTCTAAATGATACGTTACTATTTGCATGCTACTAGTCTTGTATTTCTGTGTGCTATTTGCTCTTTAGACATTATCTGTCTTAACACACCTGAATAAAATGCTACAATAGACTGTTTTCTAACCAGGCATAAAGCGTTAAAGTAACAAGCGATTAAATCTTTTTGTTCATATCTAACAACGAGCGACAGGATATTTGACATTTTATCACATCTTTAGTTATGTATGTCTGTGGCATCGCACTGGAAAGCTGCCCTGCTCTAGAGATCCCATTTGTCTGAAATCCTATTCCACACAAGTGTAACACAAACACCAATTATCATTTGATTGGCGGTGGTTGTGTTACGTCACACAGCATTTTCGCAATCGTTGGAAACATCTAGTTTGTTCTCAGTTTAAAAGGATTCAGAATTCAGTAAAAAAAAATAGTTCTTATCCAATGCGAAAACATGTTATTGTACAGAATGTGAGTCATTTTGACATCCCCAATGGATTTTTTGCATAGCAGTACAGATTGTGTGTGTTTTTATGTGACTACATCTGTCAATCAAACTTAATCCAAATCCATTACGACATACAAAAAAACTCAGAAAAACATATCCATAAATTGCACAGGTGGCATAAGTTTGGAAAGCATTTTGATGACGCAATGTGAGACTGTTTCCCACAATGCTTTGGGTCATCCAAGCACAACAGCATTAACTCAGAGAAGCGTGTGATTGATCACAGGTGGACCTGCATCTTTTATATATTAAAGTCTCCAGCCTTTCCTCTTAAAGTTAAACAGCAGATGCTGATGCTCGGAGCAACAATTGGTTTCTTAAATCCTCTCTGTTCTCTGGCTCTCTCTTTCCTAACAACACATTCTCAGACAAAAATAAATTGTCTTTTTCACTCCTCCTTCATTCTCTGTCTCTATAAAAGAAACGAGAGGCCGTTAAATGGACCCTGGTGGGGTAAACCCATGCCACACACAGATCTTACAATCAACACACCAGAAGCGCAGATTCACTGACAGAACAGAAGGCTATATTTACCAAATGAGGGAGAGAGAAAACCGCCACACATACATGCGTATTCATACGTTTGGTCATGTTCCTGAACAAAGAACCACAGCAAGCCCGCTAAGCTTACATTAAAAAGCGAAACGGCCCAAAATATGCCAAAAATGCTGCCGCTTATTTCCGTGAGAGATGAAAGCTCTGGGTTACAAAGAGGCTGCTATAGTCTGGATCTCTCCGCTGTCTCCTTTAAAATAGCACAGCCCAGAGAATAACATGTTTGCTGTTACCACCATTCACGCATATTGGCCAGCATCGTCAAAGCATTCGAATACAATGTGTTGAGTACTGTATGAGAGAATAATGCTAATACACAATGTGTGCGAGCATAAGTATGCATACTTGCTAGAATGTGTACACATGCCATTTATTGTGACAAAGCTAGTAAACGCAAAGGTATTTCGGCTTCAGTACAAGTTGAATTGACAGCCGTTTTTTAGCACTAAAATGTCCCACTTATCCCTCCCTTTAATCTAAAAAGGCAAAATTCTAGGTTAAATGAGGCACTTACAATGGAAGTAAAAGAGAAACATCGGTAAATGTTAAAACACTCACTGTTTCAATAGTATAGAAACAAAACATAAACCATATACATACGTTAACATGATTTCAGTGTGGAAAAAGCCTCCATTCTCACACATCTTGCTGGCCAAAAACACATCAGACACATTTTCTGTCTCACACACACATATAATGTCTCACTCACAATTATCCAATAGGAAAACAAGTTATTGTACAGTACAAGTTACTGTATGTGGGGCCTGATAAGAAGTTTTCTTGATACTGATCTTTATATTTATAATAAATAATTAAATATAGATAGATTATTTTTCTCTCAATTTTTTCTCAAAACATTTGTTTTCAAATATTCTCTCTCTCTCTCTCTCTCTCTCTCTATATATATACATATATACACATATACACACACATATATATAACATGCATGCATTAAAATATATATTTACTATATATTCATAAATAAATATATATATATATTTTTTTTACGGACCCTGGTGGGGTAAACCCATGCCACACACAGACCTTACAATCAACACACCAGAAGCACAGATTCACTGACAGAACAGAAGGCTATATTTACCAAATGAGGGAGAGAGAGATCACCGCCACACATAGATGCGTATACTTTTGGTCATGTTCCTGAACAAAGAACCACAGCAAGCCCGCTAAGCTTACATTAAAAAGCGAAACGGCCCAAAATATGCCAAAAATGCTGCCGCTTATTTCCGTGAGAGATGAAAGCTCTGGGTTACAAAGAGGCTGCTATAGTCTGGATCTCTCCGCTGTCTCCTTTAAAATAGCACAGCCCAGAGAATAACATGTTTGCTGTTACCACCATTCACGCATATTGGCCAGCATCGTCAAAGCATTCGAATACAATGTGTTGAGTACTGTATGAGAGAATAATGCTAATACACAATGTGTGCGAGCATAAGTATGCATACTTGCTAGAATGTGTACACATGCCATTTATTGTGACAAAGCTAGTAAACGCAAAGGTATTTCGGCTTCAGTACAAGTTGAATTGACAGCCGTTTTTTAGCACTAAAATGTCCCACTTATCCCTCCCTTTAATCTAAAAAGGCAAAATTCTAGGTTAAATGAGGCACTTACAATGGAAGTAAAAGAGAAACATCGGTAAATGTTAAAACACTCACTGTTTCAATAGTATAGAAACAAAACATAAACCATATACATACGTTAACATGATTTCAGTGTGGAAAAAAACACTTTCTAACCCTTTCCGTGTAGTTACTTCTAATTTCGACAACTTTGTTGCCACGACAATAGAACACCATAAACCCTAAAATGACTGTAAAAATAGATTTACAGCACACGTTTTAAAGGGAGAATCAATGTTAGTGCTCTTATCGAATTACACGCTTCACGTTTCACTTTAAAATGTTCACTTTCAAAATTGGCCACATTCACGTTAGTGCTTCACTGTAACACATTTTTTTATCTCCTTTCTTTTTTTTAAAGAAAATAACAGAGGAGTCAAAATTATATGCGTGCTAATCAGCATACTGTCAATTGAGCTTAACATGCATTGAACCAGGAATATTCCCTTAAAGGATTGCTGTAAAATCAATTTGGAGGCATGAGAAATTAGACTTCTGGCTGCAAATGCAGAGTCATTACCCACGATACCTCATTCAGAGTTCACAAGCCGTATGAAAGGGTACCAGTGCAGAGTTTAGAACTACAGGACAGTGCAACTGGAAAAATTATATAGAAGAGCCAATACATGCACTTTGAACACATGGAAACAATCTGTTAGGGCAAAACGAGACTAAATCACATGCAAGAGAGTGAGAGAGACTGTCAAAATGAAACAGCAGAGTGACAGTGAAGGAATCCAAATATACTGTATATATATATATATATATATATATATAGGCAAAAAAGTCAAATTTACGAATGTAAATAGGTGTAAGACAAGTAATTAGAATTAGAAAAGGTAAAAAGGCTTGTATGTGTTGGTGATGGGACTGGTTGCAAAACTTACCCTTGTAGGAGAGCTTGAGTCTGGGCACGCTCTCTTTGGTGTGCTGGGGTGCAACTCTTCCAGGTAATGCCACCCCACACAACAGCAGAAAAATCCCAACTAGGTAATCCATGGTGCTGGAGCGCTGGCCTCCAGCCCAGTGGGGCTTGCAGCCCACAGTGCCCAGAGCAAAGTGCTTCCCTCTGGGATAGCGGAGATCTTCGGAGTCCCTCCTTACTTCAAAAGATCCAGCGCCTGGAGCTTCTCCCCAAGGAGGCAATCCGAAATCAGATCCCAAGTGAAGCAGGAGACGGGGGTTCACATGGCTCCATGTGGGGGGCGTTTCACCGGTCGTGGGGGTAAAGGTGTACTCCTCAGGGATGCGTTCTCGGACCCTGGTGGGGAGGACCGGTGAGTGGGATTGTGTGTTTATGGGAAAGGTAGAGTTTCAGTAAGGGATCCGGCAGACCCTCTCTCTCCGCTATGGCTTCGCGCACACACGCTCTCACACACACTCTCACAGACTGCTGCTTGTGTCCACGTCTCAGCCTGAATGAGAGGGAGAGAGAGAGAGCAGTACACCATCCACCGGAGCACAGGAGGGGAGGGGAGAAGAGGAGAGGGAGGGTAAGCAGCTGAAGGGGGAGGACGAGGGAGCTGAGCTGAAAGGAGAGGTATGCGAAAGACTCTTCTGCAAAGGTTTGGCTGCTCTGTGTCCTTCTTTTCTGCATTGCTTATAGGCTGCACCTACAGTGCATTGTCTTCCCTCCTCTCCTTTTTGGCTTTCTGGAAGACCATCATATTTCATCACATTCTGAGCCTCTAGAATATTTCTGTTTGTCTGTGCATTAGCCTGGATTTATGTGTTTGAGTAAAATTAAAATAGTGATAATGAAAATTGTATAAAAGGGTTGATTAATATAGCATACTTACATATTTAAATAACATTACAAATATTCAAACAAAAATAATATTAAAATATTATATTAAAACTTCTTTATTTGTAATTATTTTTTTTAAATTAATAATATAAAAAAAAATACAAGAAATTCTATCTATCTATCTATAATAAAAATGATTAATATAATAAATTAACCATAAAAATAAAAAATAAAAATAAAGGAAGAAGTAAAAAAAAATTATAAAAAGAAATATCTAAATTCAGAAATTGAGGTTAATAAATACTCTAAAATAAAATAAAAATAGAAAAAAAAAAATCCTCATGATCCAAGATTAAATCAATAAATCATATATCTATCTATCTATCTATAATAAATAAATAAATAAACTGTAGAACAAATTCTCTGCTACTTTAAAGTATTTCTCTTTTTGTCATTGTGAGAAATGTTCCTCTTTGGTGTCCATAAACCAACTTCAGCCTTTCTATTAAAATATGTGGCAAGCAAATGAGATTTACTAGTAATACTTAAAACATAAATTAAAAAGTAATACATCGAGCTAGACTATCCTGCCTTCTTACCCCTCACTCACTCTCTGCTTGTTGTAACAAATCCTCTGATAGACAGAGGTGTTAATGTGTGATTTTTCACCCCTGAGTGCTAAAGACAAAAGTGCCTCACAAACACCAGCTGAGTGTGTGAAGGTATTTCACAACCTCGCAAATGCGCAAAAAAGAACAAAAAATCAACAGATCTCTCAATGCCTTTGGCATGTCTGTATATAAGTGTTTCCTGCTTTCATGAGAGGGTCTGTGCCAATGTCTCATCACCTTTACAACCAAACATGCTCTTTAGGTGTTTACACCACATAGACCTGCGGAGATGATGGACAGACACTACACCTCCTCCTCCTTAGACATCAGGAGGCTAAAAACATCCACCTGCAGCCTGGTCTCTATCCACTCACAGCCGATCCGCTGGCATGCCGAGGTTTTCCTCTGGTCGTCGCTCTTCTGTACCGCAACTATGTGGAGGGGATTTGTCAGGGTGCTTTGACTAATGATGTCTTAATGAATTGCGACTCGCCGTGCGCTAAAACGAGATAGCTCATTGACAACTAGTTTCCAGAAGCCTGTCAGTAGCAAAGTGGCAAATATAGCCTCTGAAACATGAGATCCACAGAGGAGCGGCCTCCTCGAAACACAGCAAATGGATCCTGTCAGTCAGAGTGGCTTTGATAAATACGGCATTTGTGCTGAGGATGTAGGCTTGCTAAGTGTTTGTGTAATCTTTAGTGCAAATGCAATGGGTCTTTGACACCTGCTGGTGTGGAATGATTTGTGCAATCTACTGTACAAATAACAAATGTAAATAATTACCTGTCTGTCACTTACGACTAGGCCTATAGGCAAATGCTCACATTGCTGGCATGTATATACATGCAGAAGCACACATGTGCATGTACAAATCAATGACACGTAGGTGACTTCTTGTATTCATCCTTTGTTCCAAGAAATGACTGAAGGTGATATAAGCGACGGTTGGTGATGCAAAAACGAATTAGTATTTTTGTCTAATTTTTCAGTTAAAATATCTAAAAATCCTTAAAACAAGGATAATTTACTTTAGAAATGCAAACGGGATCAACTAGGATCATCAAAATACCACAAAATACCAAAAAATACCACATTTATCAATATATATATATATATATATATATATATATATACACACAAACACACACAATCTAAAATGTAAAATAAACTGTAAAATAAATGTAAAAAAATTAGTAAAAAAAATTTAATTATATAGCCTTTAAACAAATTTTTTTTGCTTTAATTATGTGAACACCTCTTTACGTGAATTAAACCTTCACTCTCTCATTCAACTAGCCTTTTCCTTCCTGTACTGTGTTCTTTAGAGGTCATTATCATGAGTATTATGATAACTGGCAGCCACGTTCAAGGTTCCACTCCACCAGAAGGAACTTCCTGTTAAAGAGGTCACATTTCCTGCCTGAGTAACACACAGCAGTGACGTCTCTCCGAATCATGTACAGTAAGTTAGCAGATATCAGTAAACCACATGCACTTCCCCTGTGACTACTGAAAGAGTTTTGGTTTAGGTGAAAGGAGAATGATGGGAGTGGAGGAGAGGAAGGATAGATGGAAAAAGAGAGAGGAGAGGTGTAATGTTTGCGTGGCATAAGAAGTCAGTCTCCACTCTACCCACATCCTCCACTCGCCATGATGACAGCTCAGACGCCTTGGTCTGCTCAATCAACACATGGCCCAGTGAAAGAGAGAAAGAAATAGAGAGAGAGAGAGAGAGCAGTAAAAAACACAAATCACATCTGCTCATGAACAACAAGCCTGAAGATTGATAGACTGGAATTTTGCATATCAGACATCACAAGTAATACTGTTTTATTAAAGTTATAAGGACAGACAGACAGAT